>NW_010310664.1:40293-74979 GCF_000700745.2 Antrostomus carolinensis
ACAGTTGAGAGGGTAAGTGGGGGTGTGGAAGCGCTTGTGGATAAAAGGGTAATCCTGAAAAAATGTCATTACCTGAACTCCTCAGTTACAGGCAAATAAACATACATAAAGTACAGAATTAGGGTAAACTGCCTCTAAATATCTTCATAGAGAAAATTACTTTGTTAAGCCTGAACCTTAGTACCTTCAAAGACAACTTAATCTGCTATGTAAGCTCTGCACAGCCTCTAAATATTCTAGTCTGTAATTCCTAAGTCTGTTTTTTTTTGGGTGTTCTGCACTTAACCAAAACTGATGTAGGTCAGACAAGTACTCTATTAACTAGTATTACCATGGCACATACTAGGACATCTTAAGAGTGACCTTTTGAGTGAACTTTGATTCCACCAAAACATCAAGGCAGCAGACTTGGCCTCTGGCTGCAGAGGAGTGACAGCAGGAAGAGTCTGGCGAGGGCAGTGGGCAGTTCAGCAGAGGCTGGAAAATTCTCCCAAAATGGGCAAAGTAGCTGTTACTAAATTCCTTGCTGGCACAGTGCAACAGTTTTACCAGTGTGTGAGGTTTACCTTACCAAACCATTCTGTCTGCCACGTAGAAAAATGCTGCAACACTTTGAAGTTCATCTAGCAGTACCTTTATTCATAATGAGTCTGAGATATTGTACCACCTAGTAAAACCATGGTCCAGCTGTATTCAGAGTTTAAATATTCACAGTAATTAAATCAAACTATTGAAAAAAAATCCACCTCAGAAAAAATGAGATCAACACACCTCCAAGATACTACTTTGTATGCTTCTCTCTTGAGTCATGGGGAAAGTAGTGAAACTGGATACGAATAGCTGTTTCTGAAATCCTCTGCAGAGCAGTGAACTGATGAGAAAGATAAGTCTTCTTGTTGTGAAACGCATGTATTTTGGTATTTTTTGACCCTAGACCTCTGTTCCACTCTGAAGGAATGAGAAACAAATTTATTAGACTAGTGCAATGGGCAATGGGTGCCTCTTCAGTAGAGACCTTGTGTACTCCAGTGATTCGATTTGGGATAAGTTGTCCAGGCAAAACATAAATGAAGCTAGTAAATTTAAGTGCATCTTCAGAGAAGCACTAACTACCTTTTACCTTTGGGAGGGTGAGTTTTTTGTCACGTTAGGTTTTTTCTAGAACAGAGAATATATTACTCCTCCAAAATCAGTCTCAACTGTGTTTGCTGTCTTTTTCAAGCAACATCAGAAACACTTTAGGGATAAAGGATCATTTTCTAGAGAATACTTTAGTGAGACGAGGGGTCCCTAGCCAAATATGACAATAGTCAACATAGTTCCTTGTGTACTTCACAGTTAAGAAATTTTATTGAAAGTTCAAAGGATTGGATTAAATTCCTGTTGGATTTCCTGTGATAATCTCAGTTGGATCATCTGTTCTTACATGTTAGAGCTCAACAATGTCTGACTCTGTTAAGGAAAAATGACATTTATTAGACACAACTTTCCTTTACAAACCTTCCTCATCTGGCTAGGACAACACGTGCTATTTAAAGGGCTGTCTTGCAGCTAATGAGAATTTTGTGTAGAGAAGCAAAAAATATCAGATAGGAAAGAATGAACTGTATTAGCCTTTTACCTTAAAAAAAAACAAACCAAATCAAAACAACAAAAAAAAAATATAATTTTGGACTTGGTTTCTCTATCTTCACATGCTAGAGCCTATTTATTGTATACTGCCATTTCCATTTATGTTAGCAAAGGTTAAATTAATCCTGCTTTGCATTGCTGCAGGACCTGGTTTGAAACATTCACACATAATCCAAATTCTTCACCAGAATGATCAGGAGTAGTTGCACAGAATGATCATATTCAGCATCTGTGTGCCAGTCTGAAGGTCCAAAAGGAGGTTCATGACAAGTAACTTGGTGAATATTTAAGGTCAGAGTCCTTGGATATAGACTTTTATTTCAGAAAGTATGGTTTGTGGGTGTTGAAGGATAGAACATCAATCAAAAGGACAAATACTTCTTTTGGGCAGAAGAGTTATTCTTTGCATTTGCTCTTTCTATCTTTTTTGGCATCCTCCATTAGCTCTTTTTAAGGGCATTTATGCTTTGGGAAGAATGCTTGTTATATTAAAATCTAAGTAGGCAAGTACTAAATGTTCAGGTAATTGAGATCATCCTAGCCACACTGATGCTAAATTTACTCAGCTAAGCATATGTTCTGGTATATGTAAAGTAATTGTAACTCTTGATGTTGACTTTAGAGGACCACATTTCACTTACTCTTCTAAATATTTAAACAACTATATTTAGGAATTGTTACCTTGGTGAGTGCTTTGAATACACCTGTTAAAGGAAATAAGTTTTATGTGTTGTACCATGTGGTGAGAATGCATACATTGTTATTTTGGTTTAGTCTATTTTTACACAGTACTTGAGGAATAATCCGTAAATTTGAGTAGTTTATTCTACTAGTTAAGAAAGTGTAGTGATCTCTTTTGGACCAGAGCCTCTTGTTTCCTCTATTTCTAACGCAATTTCTAAGTACTCTTGTAAAGATTTACCTATATGACAGAGGCAAGCGTTGCTAATTTTGTCTATTAGCAGATGTGGATTTTGCTTGAGCCAGGTTAAGTGACTGATAGTGATCTATGTCATAACTCAAAATCAAGTATGGAAGAAAGTTTGTGCTGGCTTCCCTGAAATAATGCCTCTGCTGATATTTTTTTAATAGGTTTCATCCAAAACCCAATAAGAGAACTCTTCAGTGCCATTAGAGAGGCAGAAGCATTTCCAAGAAAAAGGAAAATGTGAAAATCTGCATTTTCAGCAGTGACTAGTATTGGTTATTCCTCAGTTTCAAAGTTCACAAGCAGAGAATTCAAAGGAAAATTTGGAAGGAAATTCAAAAGAAAAGGGGCCCCAGTTTCAGGTTCTTGGTACTTTCTGCTTTTCAGACTCTTCTTTTGAAGTGTGTCCAGTCAGGCATCTGAATCGCTAGTCATTTTAGAACTCTCAGGCTCATTCTTTTCTTTTTTCCTCATCTTTTTCTCTTTCCTCTTCTTTTTTCTATTAAGGTCAAATCCTGCTTCTCCTGATGCCAATAATAAAACTCCCATTGATTTCAACATGAGCAGGAAATATGCAGTTTGCTATTTACCACAACCACCACAATGAATCTCTGGGAAGAATTCATTTGTATTCATTCCTACAATGCCATGAAAAATGGGCTCTTGCTATTTTATCACATCCAAACTGTTGCTCTAACTCTAACATCCTAGCTGTTGCTAACAAGTCAGTGATGATTTGTAAACCAACAATTTATGGTAACCACATTCCATCCCCATTATGATGTGTGGTTTGGAAATGGAAAAGTAATCAAGACCTCCTGTTATGAGACTTTATTTCAGTTGAATGTTTCTGTAAATAAAAGGATTTTGAAAGGATCATTGCTATATGTTTCTAACTCCAAATTGTTCATTTGATCTAGGCCCTATCTACGCTCCAAATTCCTGCCAGGCTCTGTCTGTCAGGAGTGTGAGATCCCCAACAGTGGCATGAGCATACTGGCAAAATTGTTTCCATCAATATAAGTATTTTCACTCAACTGGATAGTTTCACTAGACTGGAACAGCAGTTCCATTTCTTGGAGACAGCTATGTCCATTCCTTGGAATACTTCATAATACTTTATCAGCACACTATAAGGGTACTCTGACATAAATAAAAGCCTCCTACTACAGTTACAGTAACAAATGAACAATTAGAATCAGACCCATGGTATGTAGTAATGCCCATGGGAACTAAGAGCCTGCGTAATTTGTGCAACTATTTGTCTTGGTTGTAGGGATTGTGGGCAGTCACTATGACACTAAGAAGGCCTTTCCAGCACTTTGATGGGAGACCACCTAGAATTACCGGTAAATAGTCTCAAACAAGGGAATTTTCTTCCAGTACTGGGTTCTGGTACCAACTAGGTTGAAAACATTCTTTTGATCTCCTTGACACTAATATGCTCTGTCCTTTCAACTCTCTGTAAGAAGCCTAGCAGCTTGGGTTTAAAGTTAGAGCCACTTTGTTTGGCAACCTGCTAAAGGACGTATCAAATTAGTCAGTCTAGAGAGTGCCCTAGTTAATCAGCACTAACTATGATGTGATATGAAGATAGAGACTACACTAATTAGGAGATAAAGATGTCTTTCTACCCCTTCTTCTCCAGCAAAGATCACTACTTGATAAATTTGTTTCCCAAGATTGAGCACAATTCACTGGGGGTGGGATGCTCTGATTTTCTGTTGAACAAAAGATTGACTACTAAAAATCACTCTCAAATTGAGTTTTTTGTGATCTAAGAGTATGAAGAGGTTTTGAGTAGATATGAATCCTCATGAGGTGTTTAATAACTTCGCTATATCGTAATAATGGTTTGAAAAATTAATAAATATTTTGTCATTAAGAAATTTTCTAAGTAGTGATATTCATAACATTAATGTGAAGTACGTATTTTAAAGGACATTTTAACCACATTTAGTACAACAGACTGAAAAATAAGACATAAATCCTGGGAAGAAAGTTCATACACCATGGGGAACTACAGACAAAGGTCCATCATAAAAAATGTTCATGGGCTTAACCCCAGTTTAATGTGCTGTTTCCCATTCCTGACCCTCTGCTGCAAGCACAATGCCTCTTTGTTAGTGGCAGCACCACCTTTCATGAGCCTGTGTTGTGAACTACACCTCTGAAATTTGGTTGAAAAAAAGCAGTATGTGTAAGGGAGAGAACAGTAATGTTGAAGTAGTTTTCTGATCTGTCATAGTTGTGCTGTCAGGTGTGGTGGGCAGCAATGAGCAATGGAAAGTGGGAGGAGGTTGTAGATGGGACTGTCTGAAGCCAGTAGTAGTGTTGCCAAAGGCAAAATTATAACCTAGACTAGCTTTAGAAAAGAGCCTAAATATTTCACTACAGAGACGACCGACATAGGGTCCTACAATCCTACAAGATATGGATTCTGCAGATGATCCTTGTAAGGACATGTTCTACCATGCCTCACTCTGCAGCCAGAGATCCACTCGAGTGTGATGTTAGGGTCACTGCAGCCCAGCCAGTTCCAACCCCCTTGAGCAACATTTGATATTATCTGGCCTCACCAGTTCTGGAAACAAGTCAAAATATCAAAGCTGAGTTACATGATTTTATCGCTAACACTCATTCTTTCCAAAAAGCCCTTTTGGGCATGGAATGGATTTCTGTATCTCTTCTTTAACTTCACAAATATTTACTCTTCCGGTGCATATGTCTTTGGCCTAATGTGTCACACTGTTCTTTAATTAGAAAGTTAGCAAAAGGAAGAGGATTGTCAACATTTGTCCAGTCATAACAGCCTGTCAGGTAAGTGGGCGAAAGTTAGGGGAGCGATCGTGTTTACACTAATGCTAATGCTGCGCTACCACCTCGTGGACAAAATGTAAATAGCACCGAAGCTGGTCGACACACAGGTACGAGGTCCGTGTGAAATAAATACAGCCCTGCTTGGTAAAGTGACTGTGGGCAGTCCAGCTGACAAGGACATTATAGTCTGGATCCTCTAAACTGAGCCAGTTAAGGATCTAGGCGGCCAAACAGACTGTGAAAATCTGCTGGAGCTCTGAAGTGTGAGAGCAGGTGGAGGGTACCCCTCAAAAGGATATGACAGTCTGGCTCTCCTCTAGGATACAGAGAGATGCAAGTTGGAATGAAATCATATTCCTATGATACTAGAGTACCAACAACTTTATATAGGCAACTCCTCCGGTCTGTCTGCTATCAACTGCAATCCTCTGAGCTGCTTGCAGCTTCCTTGACTGTCTTCTACCTGCTAGCTCAACTGACAAGTCCTTTGGCAGTGTATTACCTTGGAGTCTCAACTCCTCCATGGTCTTCTCTCCACAAACTGGGATTACAGGAGCTCTCTTGCATTTCAGTGCTGTACTTCAGGTAAGAACAGAAATCAGAACACCACCTAAAAGTTCAATTACTGAACATGTTAGTAATAAGACTGTTATTGGGAGCCTCTTCATCCCATCAGAATGAAGTGCCCTATGACAACAGATTCCAAGAGAAGAAGGTGTATTCAAAACCTTATCTTCCTCTTCCCTGAAACTGAAGGAATGTCCCTTCAGGACTGTCACTGTCTGATGTGCCTCATCACACATGAACTGCAGAAGGATTTGAAAAACAAGTGGTACTCGGACATCTTGATTACATGCCAAAGATGATTGGCATGGTCTAATGTGGGTCTTACATGGCTGAAGGCAAAAACATTTAGGGGATTGAGCCTTCTGATAGTCAATAGGTTGGAGATCCAGAGTTATACCAATGCTAAATTCTCTCTGTGGTCTGATGTGACACAAAACCAGACCAAAGTTTTCCACATCCAGCAAACGTGCCCAAAAAACCTAGTTTATTTGGTTTTACAGAACAAGTCTTCCTCAATTGCTCTTCTATTAGAATAGGTCTCTTCCCATGGTAAATTAGGTGTCCACTGGAGAGAGTACATGAACTTGAGTCTCTAACACAACTACAGATTGCCTTAATGGTAGGCAATAGAATTCTTTCTACTCTCTTTTTGTCTCACCTCTCCCATCCTCTACATTTTTGTAAGACAGTTTGAACATTTTTTCCAGGATCACCTCTTCCAAGCTTAAGAATGGTCCATCCTGATATGCAGAAAGCCAAGCAAAGATGGCAGGAGGCCTGCATGGATGAAACAAGGAGCTCCAGATAAACCTCAAACATAAAAAAGAAACATGCAAGAGATGGAATTAGTTTCAGATCTCCCATAAGGACTGTAGACATATTATATCATGCAGGTATGAGGTTAGGAAAACCAAAGCCCAGCTGCAGTCGAATCTGGTGAGGGATGTAAAGGGCAAAAACAAGGGTTTCTACAATTAAATATGTAGCAAAAAAATGGAGAAAATGTAGGCATCTTGCTGACTGGGGTCATGGAGAAGGCTGAGGAACTCAGACTTCTTGGCTGGAGAAAAAGGACAACCGGCATCTTGGGAAACAGCAAAGTACAAAATCCTGCACCTGAGGATGATTAACTCCATGCACCAGTGAAGGCTGGAGGGATCCACTGGCTGAAAAGCAGCTTGGCAGAAAAGGCCTGCTGGCCTGGGGCTACTGGTAAACAACAAGTTGACTGTAAGCCAGGAATAGACCATTGAGGCAAAGACTGCGCACAGCATCCCAGGCTGCCTTAGAAAAGCCATTGCAGATGGATGGAGGAAGGTGATCCTTCCTTTCTGTGCATTACTGGTGAAAACACATCTGGAGTGCTGCAGCCAGTACTGGCCTCCCCAGTACAAGGACATGGACATACTGAGGTAAGTCTGATGGAGGACCATGAAGATGATATACGGATTGGAGCATGTGCCATACAGGGAGATGCTGAGAGAGCTGGGACTGTTCAGCCTGGAAAAGAGCAGGTTCAGTGGGATCTTATCAATGTGTATAAATACCTGATGAGGAGAGCAAAGAAGGTAGAGAGAGGCTCTTCTCAGCAGTATCCTGTGAAAAGACAAGAGGCAATGGGCACAAGTTCAAATACAGGAAATGCCATTTAAACATAAAAAAGCCTTTTTTTTTTCTTTTTCTTTTTTTTTTTTTTTTTTTTTTTTTTGTGAGAGAGGTGAAACACTAAAATAGGCTGCACAGGGAGGTTATGGAGTCTCTGTCCTCGGAGGTATTCAACCTGACTGGACACAATACTGAGCAACCTGCCCTACTTGACCCTGCTCAGAGTAGGGTGTTGGACTAGACAATCTCCAGAGGTCCCTTCGAACCTCTGTGATTGTGTTCAGTAACTTTTGCTATTCCAGACACAGTTCTGCCAGGAGCAATGCTCCTGTGTACAACTTCTTATTCCCTTTTTGGCAGAGAGAGGAAAAACATTTATTTTGATTCCGCTTTCAGGACAACATTCAGCACACAGGTATTCTAGGACATGTGTGAGTTCCTGTGTTGTCTTCAGCACTTTTCCTTGCTGTACTTCACCTGTCACCCAAAAAAAGCTCCCTTCTGGCTCCAGCATCTGTCTTCCAAGGAGATGGGAAAGACCAAAGTTTGGTTTTTTTGTTTTTTTGATGTGGCAGAAGCACAGGATAATCTTAGGGCATGAGAGGCAGTAAGTGCACTGCAGATGCTCTTCCACTCCAGCTCTATGGAAGAATGGTCCTCTAAGTCAGGATAAGATCCCTCACCCCTTGCTCTGCCTCAAGCAGAGCAGAATTGCTGCACAAGACTACTGTGAATCTGGGTCTCTATCCCATTTATACTCATCTGCTCTCCTTTTGCTCCTCTTTTCCACTGAAGAATTCTGTGAAATAGCAGAGGCACAACAGAGAAGTGGGTCATGTATCAAAGACCTTAATCTTAAAGATGTGTTAATTTCATCTACTGAGATCTTGCTAGTGAACGATTTCCATGTCATGCAGAAAATAACTTCTTTACTGAGGGTGGAAGTCTGGTAATGTGACAAATGCTGAATCTGTCTCTGGAGAGAAATTTCTAGCAGAAAACTTTCTGATAGTGTTGTAGGAGGAATTCAGAGTTCAAAACAGTTCTTACTGGGTTTTGTTGGTACCCTCAGCTACAGGAGTGCATTCTTCCTCACTTCTATGAACTGGGTTCCTTGTGTAAAAAACTGTTCCTCCTTGCACCGTGTTTCCTAAATGATATAATTTATCTTACTCTGTCTTGCACACAAATACAAACAGGATTCCATATTCTCCAAACTGATATATTAGAAAGCACAAAACCTGACCTTCCTTTCCTGAATTCTCAGGCAACATAGTGTAAAGTAGTCTAAGACAGCTCTTCTGAAGCTGGTGGTGCAATACCATTTTACATCAGCTTAGGATATAGAACTAAGCCAGTAGTGGGAATCATACTGGACCCAACAGTCCTCTGTAATAACTTTTTCTTCAGCTTTTAGTCAGTGCCTAAAGGCTGTAGTAAACTGCTGGTATGTGAAGAACAATTTGCAGAAATTAATCAGGAAAGTCTTTGTACAGCCCATCTTTGCCATTTAAGTAGTAAAGAGAGAGGTATTCTCTAGTTTTCTGCATAATGACATCATTGCTTCTTTGCTTCATGTTTTCAATCTGGTTCCTGGACAAAAAGAGATGTCAAGACAACAGGAAAGTAAATTTTCTCCACTCAAATTTGGTTTTTTTTTTCCTATCTTTAACTCCATATGACCAAGGAAGATGGCAGTGCTGAAATGAATCATGTATCACAAAGTACTGAGAAAATGTGCTTGAATGGTTTGCCCACAACCACATTAGTGATGGGGTGGAATTATTACCAAAATGTGTATGCACTTCACAGCACTATTGAATGATACGTTTGTAATAGAAAGCCCATTCTGGTAACCTATGACTTGTTTCCCACCCAGAGATAAAGATTGGTAACTGGATGAAAGTTACAACAAGCTACAGTGACTAGCAAGTTTCATTTATGAAACTGCTTCTTCCTCAGTCTCCCTGCATCTAACACAATGTTTCAAAAAGGGGGCTAAAATTCAGATTTGGTTACAAAGCCTGCCTTTGTAGGACACTAGAGACATAAGAATCAAGTGAAATAATTTTGTTTATTCAGATTTAAACCAAGAAATATGAACTAATGCAAGAGTTAGAACCAAATTGAAATGTCTGAAGTACAAGACTTAAACACTGTACAAAATTTGTATCATCATCCAACACACATTCCATTTCTAACCCATCAGTTTTGGGATTCATTCAGGAAATACTTAAAAACAGGCTTTCTTTTACGGGTTCTATTGAGAATGCTTCTAACATTCTTGTACAAAACATAATGATGATCATCTGTGTCATCTTGTGAGATGCTCTTGAAAGACAGCATGTGTTAATTAACAAATTAATAGATCTTTTCCTTCTACGAGTTTAGTTCATTTTAATTGTCTATTTATATAAGAGTATTTAAAGTGTGCCAGTCTACCACTTCAAGGAATATTTCTGTAATACTCATAGTTGGAGGTTTTTTCTTTTTTTCTCTTAAATATAAGAGTAAAGTAATAAATGCTGCACAGTGATATGACTGTAATAGTTCCTTTATTTTTACTTCCACATTTTACCTATTAGCCTGCTCCACAGAAATTTTGCTATTGATTCAGAGTCTGTCAGGGGGATCAGTCAATGTGGTTCACTAAAATCAACAGCATATCCTACTTTATTGCACATCATACTCAAACTCCACAACTTCAGAGACAGTTGAAAAAGGTGACATAATTGTAAGTGGTACACAAATTTTTTACAAAGCAGCCAGTTCAGATACTGAACTTCCAAACTGGAGGATTTTTCTAGTTACTGCACATGTCACGTGCTATGTTTTATATTTAGTAT
Source organism: Antrostomus carolinensis (assembly GCF_000700745.2). Classification (NCBI taxonomy): domain Eukaryota; kingdom Metazoa; phylum Chordata; class Aves; order Caprimulgiformes; family Caprimulgidae; genus Antrostomus; species Antrostomus carolinensis. The sequence continues at coordinate 50,692 of NW_010310664.1, forward strand.
TTCATGTTTAAAGTTATCATGGGTAAATTTATGAAAGGTGTACCTTGAAGCCTAATACTACTGCTTGTGGATGAGAGTAGAGGTTTGGTTTAGATACATTAAGTGGTAGTTATCACCTTTTTCATCCGAATGTAACCATTTTGCCAGGTTTTAACTGCCTTTGGCAAGGGCCAGGTTTAAGTTTAAGAGGGTCCATTTGTTGCTCAAGTTCTACCCAAAACCCTGGGAAAATAATATTAAACTTTCTCATGTTCAGTGAGCTGATTTTCCTCATTTGCAACTGCAAGTCAAAGGGATCAATAAATAACATTTTAAATAAATAAATAAATAAATAAACCTCTTGACAAAATAGTTAAGCGGGTAAAAGACAACACCTAGCATAACAATTTTACGGTCTTCTGCTGGAGTGGCGGTGTTTGGCTTGCTGCTTGCTTCCCCCTCCTAAGGTAGGGGGAAGCACTTAAAATTTAGGACTCTTGTGTTTTGCAGAGTGGCAAGGCCTGGCCAGCCTCAGCTTTCCCACACATTATGTAAAAAACCTCTTTCTCAAAGACCCCTTTTCTACTTTCTAACCTCTGTACCTCATACTAAAATAAATGCCTTATGTAAGGCTAACACTCCTCGGGCACAATTAGAAAGTCTTAGCTGACCTTGACTCCTCTACACTCTTAAAGGTACGAGCTTGCTTTCTTTATGCTAAAAAGCTCTCTGTCAAAGAGAAATGTTTCTCAAATAAAATGAAACAGCATATGCAAAACAAACATGATTTAGGCCTACCTATCAGTCCTTTCCATTCCTTGTCCCTTTGCTCTGCCAGCTGTCAGCCAGACTCCTTTTCTAGTCTGACTTTCTTTCCCCTGAGGAATTCCTGTGGTGGGAGAGAGTGCCAGAGATTTGCTTTCACTTTGGGCCTCAGCCACCAGTGTTACCCAAAGTTAATGTATATTTAATATGATACAGCCAGTAACCCTTTCTGCCAACCTCTGATCATGCGCCAGCTGAAGAATGCTGCAAAGTAATGTCCTCTAAGTAAATCTCAAACGTATAAACTCCTGATTAGTGGTGGGTGAGATTACTAGGGATGTATGTATATACCCCTCTGTTTCTTTGCCAGCTGGAATTTCTCCATGCTGTAGGATATCTACGGAAGCAGGCTCCAGAGAACCTTCTGTTTTTGCAGTATGCGCATAAGGCAAAGCTACCAGAGAGTTTTTCCTGGTAGCTTCATTTCCTGCCTCAAGCAGTCATGTAACACTTCTGTGTGTGGTTAATTGATGGTCATGATTTACTGGGTAAGTTATGGCATTTCAGTGATGGCTGTAACGCAATCTTCATGTGTCTAGTTGTAGATGGAACAATTTCTTGGTTTGGGTTTCTTCAGGAATACACTATCATTTCCACTTTTTTGGTTGCTTCTTCCTTCATGGATCAGCAGAGACAAGGAAAGAATGAGTGTCATGAGTTTCCTTTCTTGGAAGATTTTTTTTCTCTTCCCCCTCCCCCTTCTGGTATTTCTTTAGTTGGTTAAGCAATGTTTATGTTCACCAGGTAGTATCAAGGTCAAAATTTTAAGGGAACCAGAGGGAAGTGATTGAGTTCTTTCTGAGGATGACAGCTCTGTCTTGTAAATACAATACTATTTCTCATGAGAGTGGGTGGGAGGCCTGCCTAAATTTCCTCTTCCTGTCCTGCCAAATTCCCCAAATTGCATAACTGTATTCTCCTTACACAGTGGTACCCTTGGCATCCCTAGTAAATCTGCAGGGAAGCAGTGAAGCAGTTGGAGGCTTGAAGGTGGACCAAAATTGGTAGAGGGCAGACTTGGTTAGCCAAAAAATAAAACAAACCCAAACCCACTTACTGAATTTACTAACTCTCCCATGTATAACAAAGAACACAATACAGATTTAATAATATACACTATTTTGTCCTAAATGCACTCCATCTAGGAAAAATAAGTTTATCGGGATAAGCAAAGGACCCATGGGGAGTTCATCAGTTCAGTTTCAAGCCACAAGATGTGTTTTAGTTGGCTTTGGAACTTTCTTGTGCAAGATTAATGTGAAACTGCTGAAATGCAAACTGACAAAAAGACATATTTTTACTGGTTGGTGCCTTTTCCTCTGTGCCATTATCTTTACTTGGGAGGCCCCATCACTGCCTTCCCCATCACCTCTGCCTTAGACTGACAGGAGTATGAGGTACTTCGCTTCTGTGAGGAAATGACAGAATGACTATTGGAAGAGCAGCATGAGCAGTGTACCTCATAAGGATGTAAGCCTGAAGGCTTTTACTTTGTCACTACACTGAATCAGAAGAGAAGAATTTGGACCTCCTTAGAGGGGAGGGTTAAACGTGGCTATCCTGGGGTAGGTTTTGCCTGAGTAAGGAGGGAAAGATTTGCCTACTTTGGAAAAATATTTATGCTTCTTGAAAGTTCAAGTAGCCAAATTCATTACTTTTGAAGCTTTGTTAAGATTCACTGGAGCCTACTTTAGCCATGTATGCCGTCTGACTGTCATTAAGACAACAAAAAAGCAAGTACACCCGCAGAGGCTTTGATAATCCTGCTCTTATTGTCTGTGTACAGCACCTTAAATAAGCTCAGTACTGTCACTATGATTGCTCAAGAGATGGGATACTACTCAGCATGTGTAAAGGGTGGGAGAATCTGGCTCCAAATGATTTCTTTTTCTCTCTTTGCTACAGGAACTGGAAAAGACAAGGGTGTGTGGGCGGGCCTGGAGTTGCTCCAAGGAAAGTGTGAGGCCTTGGGCAAAACAAATCCATCAGGTCTCTCATTTCTTCCAAATATAGGTCTGTTCTGAGTAATAGCCAAACTCAAGTCTAAAATCCACATTCAACCATTTCAGAGGGAATACATGAAAAAGACCCTATGGCCTACAGAGTTCATCTATAGAAAATATTTTGATAGTTCTTCCGCTCTGGCATTATCTTCCACTTAAAAAGAAAAAAAAAAAAAGAAAACACATAAAATTGGAGCACATGGTTTGACTTTCACTGTAATACAACTGACTGATGAAAATAATACTTCTGAAAACAATCTGTTGTGAGCTATCAAGCATTTTTGCCTATGCACCAATTGGCAGGAAACAGACAGATAAATTATTACAGTATGTAACAAAACAAATTACTCTGAAGAGAAATGTTATTTGTGTGTGTGTATGAGCAGGATAAGTAGATTTAAATCCATAAAAATATGCTGAGAAATCATCCACCACCACAGCAGAAATATACTGGAAGCAAAGGAATGCACTTTAGGTCTGTATCTGCCTGAATCTCTAGCAAAACAGGGTTTATCATATGCAAGTGTTCTCCTAGAGTAGAATAGAAGAATTCTGGACTTAAATGAAAAAAAAAAAAATAAAAAAAAGAAAGAACTTAAGATGTCCCTGCTATTGAGAGGAAGGGGCCTCATAGCCATTTGTGCCACAATACTTCCAAATTTTTCAGACATCACCATGTTTTAATAAAATGGAGCAATTGCAGCAGCTCCCCAGATCTTCAATACTCTATTATTGTGCATGGGAAAATTTTTCTGAAGTGCTTATAAACATGAGGATTTAAGAGACAAAATCCCATTAACTTTCAATAAGACAGTTTCTTTAGAGCTTGTCACGTGGACAAATTACAGTGAGATAAGCTCTGTACAAAGTAACAGCATGTGAATTGCTCTGTTGTGAATCTGTGTATAGGTTCCTATCCCACAGTGGCCAGTTAAGGCAGAAGTGATGATTCCTTTTCCATCAAGAGCCAAACCTTCTCACATTTACCTGAGTTCAGACCATGGCAGTTAGTGGACAGCAGTGGATAAACTTGCCACATGTTAAATATATGTTTGAAAAAATAAGTGGAGCTTCTAAGTTGAACAGGATAAATCTACCTTGATGTTTGTGGATCACTGTCACCCAGCTTAAGCTATAAGGTCCGCATTGCTCCTGCTTATGCCATACCTGTAACCTGCATTTACCCCGTCTGTTTGCACTGCTGTTAGGAGGAGAGGGAATCCTTCTAGGTAGGAGTCTCATCTTCTTTTCCTGAACTAGTCTCTAGTTGTGGATAGTAGAGGAAGGAAAGGAATACAAAGAGCATGAAGGTCTGGAAAAAGCAGTTATAGGATTGATTCTGGGAAATGTGATCTGGAGAGTGTAGGTAAATTTCAGAAGCATCGTAGAGGGGGACTGAAGAGGGATACAAGACGAGTTGGAGAATATATCTGATGTTGTCTTCATAGTAAAGCTATATGGCTGCTAGTGGTTGACTGTAGGTTTTACACTAGATATTAAATAGATTTGGCCTTTTGGTTATCACTAAAATAATCAATACATCAATAAGAAACAAATATTTTTAAAGGTTTCCAGGAGTATCTGAATCCCATGAAAAAACAATGGGATGCTATTTCGTAAAACCTTCTTTGAAAATCCTTCCTTACACCCACATTTCCTTCCCAGAATCCAAATTTCCCTTTCAAATTAAGCTTCCTTGTATGTGACAGAGTGTCATGGGCCTAATATTTTCTGCCTTTTTTTTTTTTTAAGCAATGGAGAAATATTCTGCGATCTCAAATATGACAGGAAATTATTTTGCCATATTTGAAGGCTACTGAACGAGATGAGTGTCTAAAAAAATAAACACTGAGCAGAAATAAAGGATTCTTCTTACAAACTCTTACATTTGCACATTGTAAGGGAACCATTCATAGTTTGTGAGCACAATAGCTGAGAGTACTTGCCAGCAGAAATGAGCTTGCTGCAAGGACTGCTCACTGTAGGCAGCTTGCCAACCTAAAACACTGTGATCCTGTCATTTAAGTAACAAGGAAAAGACTGTGTGGCTGAATAATTACTGTGCTATTTTGTGACAGATAACTTGAAAAGGTGGCAGGTGAACAAAAAACCCTGTAAGAGTCCAATAATAACAGATAAATGTACTCCAAACAGCTGTAGTTCATATCACCTACCAAAAATCAGAGTAATTTGGTCTTGTTTGTCATTGAAACATCCTCAGCAGAAAACTTATTAATGTGGATAAGTCAGCAGCCTAAACTACAGTGTAAATACTAGACTGATGGAGGTGTTTTTTGGGTTAAAGATTTTCGCTTGCAACTATAACTTCATCACTAAATCTTCAAGCGCTGGAACTGTTTACAAGTATCTCAGTGCCAGGTGAAATGTATTGATGTAGTTTTAAGAGAGGTTATCAAGGGCCAAACAGAGATGTTTAAGTTCTTCTTTCATTTGAAGGAGTACCCTCTGCATTTTCTTAGGTGTGCTCATAACCTCTATGCTGCTGGTGAATGGGTCGTAGTGCAGACAAAAAGGCTTCTTGATCTTCACCGCATAGTTTCTGTTGGGAGAAGAAGATAGAGTTGCTAGTTCAGAAGCAGTTCCCCTGAGTGTAAAAACTGCAGAATCTGATTTCTCAGTACGTAGACATGGACTTATCAGGGAGCAGAGGCTGCTGTGACACCTTGCTGTTGCTCCTTAACATTGTTGCAGTACATCCTCCCCATAGTTGAACTACTTGCAGCCCAAAAGGTCTGCGGTGCCTGCTTTTCAGCATGGCTGGCTCAGACCTGTCTGTGCTCTTACAGCTCTACGTTAACACAGTTCAGAGTTATTGCAACCACAAGCTGAGGAATGCAGGAACACAGCATGTCTGCAGCCTTCACTTCCAAGAAATAACCTGGATAGCTCTTTCTGCACAAAGTTCTAAAATCTTGTTGATACTAGGCATCCTGGGCTATTTTGCTGTCTCTAGTAAAAGAGAAAACAGGATTACTTGTCATTTTCTGAAACGTGTCCAATAAGTGCATATTGAGAGGAACCCCCTGTACTGATGTTGCCTTATGCTTTCCATTCTGACATTCTTGTGCCTTCGGTTATTCTGAGCAGCTTTGGCTGTGCAACTATCTTGAAAAAATCTATTAAAACCTTCAAGTCTGAGAATGGTGTATTCCTTGTCCTTGTAAGTTCTTTTCAGGTTTGCCTGAGACAAATGCTCTTGAAAGTCCTCTCTCTTTTGCCAATGAGTTCTCGGTCGTGTTTTTACACACATGAGTAATTTAATGTGAATCTTCAGATTTAAGATAAGTGGCCTAATTTGCCATTGCTATAACCCCAGCAGAGAGTGTTTCTGGGGAAGAGGTGGGGGGATTAGGGAAGAAGTCTGGCCCAGGTTCTCTAGCTCTAATAAATTCCTCATTTCAGCACCTACACGATCCCCAGTAGCTCCACAACCAGCCTCCTGCCTCCAGCCAGAATTGATCATGTTGTTCTAACTGATGGAGATGAAGACTTAAACCCTGCCTACTTTTTTAGAAAAAAAAAAAAAAAAAAAAAAAAAAAATCCTTACTGCATAAGATAACACAGTAGGAGAAATGCATTTAGAAACACCTCAAGCTAATTTAAAATAATGTTATTTAGGTTGCAGTCAGCTACTTCATAGAAATTAGATTGTCTGTGAATGCTGATTCTGCATTCTTGTGCAGATATAATCAGAGGAAAAAGGCAATCTTGTTTTTAAGCCCCCTACTGATCCATGTTAATTCCCGAGTCTGCTATAAAATTTCTATTTGACCTCAAGTATATTAGTTCTTCATGACCTCCTATTTGTATGGACTAGCATACTGTGGAATTGTGCTCTACTCTCACTATTCAGTTACAGAATTTACTTCAGAAGTTGCTAAAATGAGGCATTGCTAAGATGAAGCATGGGACAGGGCATAGCAACATATAGTTATGATGTTCTGTGAAGCTTTTCTGAGACAAACAATCTCCTGTTTAACTTTGTTGTAAAAAAGCCACGTGCAGATGAAGTATGCGGTGAGATAGCTTGGCATGGTTATTGCAATAGAGGTAGATTTATTTGAGATTAGGATTCCAGCTGGTGTGCCCAACTCAATGAAAATACCCACAAACACTTTTACTTACTGAAGCTTGGCCTTGGCATCTTCCAAATTTTCTGCTATGAAATAGACAGGCTGGAAGGCTTGATCCTGATACGGGTGAACTGCAGTCGTTTCTGGATCAAAAGGCTTGTACTCTGGCTTGTTTGATAAAGCATACTTTGTAACAGGAACAATAAAGGTTAGAGCAGGTGAATGAACAAAGCAAGAATTAGTGCCTACTGGGCTGTGAAATGCTATTTGTAGAATGGCTAAAGGTAATACCAAGTCCTACTCTTTCACAGGTGAAAGCTGCTTTTCATAATTAGCAGTTAATAAACCAAACAATACATAATTTTTTAAAATAAGGAAAAATAATTTAAAAAAAGACATATATATTTCCTGTATTACAGTGATGTACAATTGGTTACCATAGTCACATTCTCAGACAGGGAGGGGAAAGCCTATGCCATACCCCAAAACCTGACTCTAGAAGAAAATATAATATCATGCTGCTCTTTCCAACTTGTATCACAGAAGATTCACAGTCCTGTGCAGCACTGTCTCAAAGTTTCCAGCCCATGTCACAAATATACATTTTCTATTGCACTGAAGAACAGACAGAACACTCCTGATATTTTCTGCACAGGTCCCGTGCCAGTTAAGCAGCCTAAAAGCTTCCCTGAAACCTAAGATATAAATATGCACTATAGTTTGTGTGTGTGTTTGTGTTTTGGGCCCACGGAGGTTCTTTTATATGTCCTTTGCAGGTTGTTCTACATTGTTCACTCAGGCAGACAGGAGGATGATAGAAGCCACTTAGGTCCACACTGAAGTCCATAGGCACATACATCATTTGTTTACACATACTTTTTACACCAGCCAGCAGCAGAGCTGGTGACAGTGTGATTGCGCAGGTGTTGGTGTTGGTTGTTTAGTAACTGCACAAGGACCAGCACAGCTCAGGCTCAAAATGAGTTCCTGAACAGTTTGTCTGCCCCTGAAACCCAAGTGAGATATTTTAAAGCTACCTCATCTCCAGTGATATTTGCACTGCACTGTAGATGTGCCTAAAATCTGGTTTGCCTTCCAACTGGCCAGGTTGGTAAGTGCCATGGATTCTTTGGTGAAGTACCCCGGGTACAAACAAAGAAGGACAAAGGTAACTCATCCCAGTCAATGTAGAGACCTTTCTTTCCATCTTCAACCTGGACAGTGAGCTCCATCCATCTAAGAACAGGCTTTTAGTACTCACCCCTTCTTTGAGATCTGCCTGTTTGTCTTTCTCTCTTCTTCCCCAGTCTTCAGAAGGCTCCCTTCACTATGTTATGATCCAAATGCCAACTCCCATGGTACTTGTAAATAACTGGTAAGAGTGGGTGACACTGCACAAGTTGTTCATCTCAATCTGCTAACTGGAAAAATTTAGACAGTACCCTTAAGCACATTTTTAAATATTTCACTGAACTGAGTCTGAACTCTCCATCACTGGAGGCCTGCTTTAATCAGTAGGTCAATTTGCTGCAGAACTGGTGCAGAAATTAATACAGAACTTAAAAAAAAAAAAAAAAAAACTTAAAAATTCTGTTTTTCCTGTTCTTCATTTGCAGTGTGTAATTGAAGAATAAACCTTGGAGAGCACTCATACAGCTTAAGATGGATGGTATATACAAACATGAGGCTGCTCTTATAATCTTAGAAACTCTGGGGACTAATGGGGAAAGATTTCAGAAACTCAAAACCTGACCAGGGTCCCGCTATGCTGTCAGTGTTGAAGCAGAACTGGAAGTTCAGCTTGAAACCGGATGGCCTTAAAGGCCTCTACAAGTTAAGTACTTGTTGTGCTGCAAGAAAAGCATATGTAGCACTGAGTGCTGCCAGGAGTGTGGTATGAGCCATAAGATTTTACAGTATGTAGGACAGAGTCCAGCTGAGTGTTAACAGGAGAAGCATTTTGGATAATGTAGAACAGCTGACGGAATATAGTGAAATAAACAGTGCTATTGGGGAGGAATTCTTACAGTTCAGAGGAGGCAAGGCTGGCCAGCAGTCAGACCCATTGCAACTGTTCAGTTTAGGCATGGGTATAGATACCTTGTCCCTTCTGATACCTAGCTGCTGTCACTAAATGATTTGTTAGATAACTTGGATTCAAGTGCAAGTCTCATGTAGAAGATGTCTAGTTTAACCTTTCATCCTCTGTCTTTCTCCCAAGTTATGCCCTGAGTTTGGGCAGGATTAGCTCATCCACAGAAAATAACTACCTGAAGCTGGGTTCAAACTGGTCCAAGTGGGTGCTGTGAAGAAGAGGTTGATTCCATAGTCAGGATGCTGTTCCCTGGGTTACAGTCACATGCTCACAGATAGTCAGTCCAGGCTGCAGTTCAGGGATGTTCCCAGGCTCCTTGCTGATGCTAAGTCCTCACATGACATTAGCTGGACATACTGCTGCTTATTTTCTCCAGCTGGTTAGATGTTATCTTCTTGTAGCCAACCATCCAGCCTTAGTAACTCATGCCGTTACTGACTCCTCAGTGACCAAATCATCCTGCTATTATTGGTTCAGAAGCCTTCACTGATGAAGGAACCCCTTTTTTGTGCAGATTGCTGCCCCATGTCACATGAGCTGCAGTGAGCCTGCCTATGCCAAATATGCCAATCAGATAAATCATATGGAATCAAGTTCAGGGGCCTCCAAGCCCATGTTCGGGCCCATAATGAGAAGACTGGCAGATAATTATCAGGATGGACACTGACTTTCTGTCAAGCAGTAGCAAAACTCATCTAGAGCTTTCTTAAGAGCCAATCTAAGACTGAAAAATGAGCTTTGCAAGGAAATGAAGGCTACCATGAGGCTCACTACCTTCCAGTCTTCAACTTCCTTAACAAAACTGCCTAGCCACTGCTGTAGTTCTAAAATACTCCTTCTATGAAATAGACACTTCACTACACATATTTCCTCTCTTCAGCTGTAAAGGAAACAGTTGTCATACATTTCCATGTTGTCAGCAGGTGCTTAGGCATAGGACATCAACACTTTATTCACACTGCCACTCTCTATACTGAAGTTAGAGTCAGATGCTTATGTAGACTAGAATGATTAAATGGAAATATTTCTATTTCAGTTTTGTTCCAAATAAAAATCTGTGAGATGAATCAGTCAGTCATAAAAGGATACTTCAGCACCTAAGGCTGTGGATAAAATTAATTTGTGTACAAGAAGTTTCAGATGCCCAAGGTGAAGTGCACAGAACCCACTAATCTGCTGCCCCAGAAATATTTATAGCAATGAACTTGCAGAGCTCACATAGCAATTGCTTGTGAACTGCTTGCCCATCTTCAGACTCTTAGGTGTTACATGCAAGATGGATACACTTTTGGTGGGGGGGGTAATCCTTCTTCATTACCTACTGAATATAAATGCTGTTACATCTGCATGTAATTTCAGTGATTTGATGGATGAAGACTTAGGTGGACCCAGCTATATCAAAAGTTTATCCAGCAGCATTAGCCAACAACTACTGATGACAAAAGTAATGACAAAAACCTGCCATTTATCAGCTCAGGGACAGTTACTCCTTCCCTTGTCAGCCTTAGGTGTAGAGAGTTTGAGATGCAGTTATACCTTTGTGTTATACAGTACAATTTTGTGAACAAGGAGTTCCTGTCTAATACTTTAATCAAAAGCAGAAGAGCTTGTTGGCATCTGGAGAAGAAAAGGGTAGAAAGAGAGGAGAGAGAGCACAAGTCTGCTACATTCAACTCCAGCCACCAAAAGTGGGCATTTCTTGTGCAACTTTTACCTTCATCTCTGTCAAAATTCAACAGAAAAAGGAGGTAGCATCATGCAGATAAATTCCATGGTGCATATTACTATGAAAGCTATATATGCATGAGAGAAATTATTACTCCTGCCCTTTAGTACCCTGTTTAACATATAAATGCATTTGATTTAAAACTATAAAGTATTCAGGCAGGCAGAGTAGAATAAATGTTGCCTTGAACTGTCCTTTAATATTGGACCTTTTTGGTTTTACCAGGTAAATAAAAGCAAGCCTAGGTTTCCTGTTTGTTAGCTATGAATATAGCAAGTACTGAACGATTCTCAGAAAAACAGTAGCTTCAGCCTTATCCTGGAACAGATAGACAGGTAAACCAAATGCATTGCACTGGAGCCTCATTTGTAGAGGAGCTCATTGATCTGCTGTTTCAAAACAATACATTTCACTGTTCTACAGATGAGTGCTGTGATAGTGCTAGCACTCTTCTGCTTATGTTCATGAGCAGTCAGACACAATATCAGGCTGCTATATAGAAAGGAGGGCACATTTTTTTCTCTAGAGGGCTAATGAGCATGCAGATCTCTCAGCTTATCAAGAGAGAAAGCTCTGCAAATCATATACCACAGAGTTTGCTCACAAAAGTCTCCAAATGGCAAGTGTTGGGAGAAAATCATGCTAAATTTGGCAGGTGGTAAAATGAAGGTTGATGTCTGGGACGATTCCCCTTTCTAGACGTTAACTCTCAACTGCCCCTCTGTTGGGAATCCTATTACATATATCTTGAGATATGTTAACATATTGTTTCTTCCTTTTGACAATTGTCTGGGAGGTGGGCTGACCTGTATACCGTTAGGAGAGTTTTGTAATATGCTTGTTGTTACAACAATCCAACCATGTCCAGCTATAGGACAGTCTCCAAACTGTCTTAATCCATCTATGGTTCCATGCGAATGTATCACATAGCTGGCTGTTAGGTTTTTGTGTCTATGTGTTAAACTTAAAATATATCTCACATGAAAAAAAAAATATTTTTGGTTTATAAAAATGCTTGAAAAGAGTGTTTTTTTTCTTTTCCTTTGCTCTTACTTATTCCAAAAAATCATTGAGTATCTGTACAACCTGAAGCAATTGAGACCTACTGATACCAGATCAGCGATTTTGCACTTAGAAACTGATCGTCTGTTTGAGTGCTTTGCAAAACTGAGAAGAAATTAATATCTCCCCTATCAGCTGTTTGTCCAAAGGAGGGAAAACCCATAAAATATCTGTAAAGGTGTACAGTCTCTCTTTCCACAATCAGTCTCTCCAGGCAGGGCAGTATCAAACCTGTGTATGCAGATTTTCATCTGCATAAAACTTAAGATAGGATTAATTTTGAAACATATTTAGGAATGTAAAAAATACTAAAGCATTTTCTTTTTGTCAGGATCTATACGATTTACAGTTTCTTCACACTTTATTTGGTCTGGTCAATCAATGTCTTTCTGATTCATATCTGCATGAATGTCAATTGCATGGATGAAGTAGCAGAGTTCATAATAGGCATAATATTGCCCTCTAGTGAGTAATTCAGAAAGGTGCATGAGTTTTATGTTAAGTCAACTGTTTTGTTACTGGCCAGGACCACTAAAAAGCAAATCTAATACTTTACAGGTTGGTTGCTTTCATTCTCTTTAGGTGGAAGACAGGTACAGTAGTAGTTTTTTCCATACTCAATAACTTCTGGGAAGGGAGAATTAATTTATTTGCAAAAGAAAAATCAGAATTTTAAATCACATTGTTTTGTGTGAGGAAACAACATTTTGCTTTCACCAGAAGTTCAGAAAATTGGATTATAGAAATCTTTCAATACCATATGTTTCACACATACCATAAGCTCCCCATAAGATGAAAGCAGTCCTGCCCCATAAGCTTTGATCGATCCGTTTTGCTTGCAGAGACCAAACTCCACAGTGAACCAATAAAGCTGTAGTAAGAAAAACTTGTGAAAAGCAATCTCAACAGACAGTTCATTTTTAAGCTGCTTCTTTTTCCTTTAATTTTCTTTTATCCTTATTCCTTAATGTCTTTGTATCTTCAAATGTTATAGTTATATATTTTAAGAAAATTATTTTTTCTCTAACATTTGTAACACACACAGATTATAACACATTTTCTCAAAACTTGCCATCATTCCCATTCTGACTTCCCAAAAAAAGAAAAAAAATGTTAATGATAATTAGATGGATAAATAAAGTCATAAAGTCCTATCTCCTTTTTTTCTTTGGAAGATGTTACAAATCATCCTGCAACCTCTTAGCTCTGAGCTTTATTATAGTCGGTGGAAGCTGACAGATTTCAACCCATAGTCCCCAGAAGGACAGGTAGACCCCTCACAGAGGGTTCAAGACCCTAGGAAAGTTACTTGAAAGGACAGTTTCCCTCCTCCTTTGTCTGTGTGATAACGTTCAGAAGAACTGAAGAATGGCAGCAATGTACCCTTTAAGATTATGCCAATTACATCTTTATCATGCTCCAGTAAAAAATAAAGATACATCTCTCTGGGCTTTTCTGGCAATAAAGCATGCTTAGGACCATACTTCCTTTAGCTTATGGACAGTAGTGGGATAAAAGCAATTCTGTTAGCCCTTCCTTTATTATAGCATCTAAGGAAATGGACAGTGGAGGACCAATTCTGGACACAGCCCGGCCCCTCAGCAGCTGGGTAGGTGTTGTGCAAAAGAAAAACATGGAAAACCTGAGGCATTTCAAGAACATGGCTTTGTGTCACAAGTCTTCAAGGTTTCTTTAGGGATAGATGGCTCTTTGCTGCCTCATACACAGGGCTGGACCTTGGCTTTGGTTTAGCCGTAAATATTGCATTCTTAGCACCCTTCTCAAAGAACTGCAGGCAGGTTGTACAATAATGTGAAACTCTATATTATTCTGTCTATTCTGACTCTTTCTTTCTTTCTCTTTCTTTCTCCTACCCTCTTACAATTGAATTATAATTCTGGTGACTTGGTTTTAGTCTATAAATTTGCCACTAAAGAAACAGCATGCCAGGATCTTTCTTGCTACAGAATACTGAGCTGCTTTCTCTACAGTTCGTCTAACAATTCTTATTGTGTTAATAATATTGATTCTTAATATTTCACATTGAAAGGACTTTCAAGTATCTTCTCATTTTGCATAAGATCTTTTTGACTGGAGAATGAGACATGAGAGGAGGAGGAATTCTTTTTAGTATTTCCTTAGATATCCTTTATTTGGCTTTTAGTTAGTGAGGTTCTTTTGGTTCTCACCATTTTAGTAGGGTACAAGATCTGGTACTAGTGGCACTCTGTGGACATATGAACACTGGCAATTTCCCATCTCTTGTATATGGTCCACCTGCTCAGAGAATTCCAGGAACTGAATGAAATAATGGCATTTCAAAGTTTGTCTTACAAATGTTATAGACCATTGCAACAAGCAAAGTTGCAGTTCTTAAAATAAAGTTTTGGTTAGTTTAAATGTTGTCATATCATCTAAGCTAGTTACCTACATTCTCTTTGTAATGAACAGGGACTGACAAGGACTTCCAGGGAGAAAAAAGCATTTATTTTAGACATTTATGTCATGATAGAGAATATGTTACGGGTTCTTCCCTATCTTCACTTTCTAGTGGAGGAACCCAAACAATAAGCCTAGATTAGATGTCTAACGTTTAAACAATTGAAGATTGAGATGTTAATCCAGAATATGTTTACAGTTCAGAGTACTTGAATAGTACTTACAAAATTACATTCTCTCAGATCCTGAACTGAAGGTAGCCCTTTCAAAACAGTGCCCTTATTCTACCTCCCCAAACCCTAGATGATATTATGACAATTTCGGATAAGAGATCCATCATTCTTCTAACCTTAACCCTATCTCTAACCTAGTCCTAGACAGTCCAGGGTCAGGGAGTGATGCTTGCAGAGGAATGCTATGTTAGCCTCTGGCCTTCACCCAGTCTCACCAAGACCTGGGTAACAATGTAAAATGGCTCTCTGAGACCCATAATTCTTTTAACCCTAGCAAAGGCATGGTTCTTAATCTTACTCTAGACTCTCTAGACCAGGAGGGGGGGAAATTTCAGAGGAAATGTGGACGTATCACTGCCTCTTCCCACATAGTCCTCTCACATCACCAGACCAGAACCTGGATGATGCTACAAAAAATTCAGCACTGGTACCTTTTGCTCTCCAAACTCTAAAAATACTGCTAGTCTTATTTAGTCCTTACCTAAGGATGGATACCTGCAGATAGATTTTAGATAAACCGTAATCTCCTTCACATAGTGCCTCACTCCACTTCAACTATGAGTGGGGGTGTGTGCTGGGTGAGGAATTTCAGGAGTGGCATGTGAGTCTCCTCCCATCCACTCCTTTTCCTGAATGAGCCTCACCCAGCTGGGTGATGGTAAGGCCCCTCTCCTCCCCTGAAATAATCATCAAGACTGGGAAATGGCTGTCATTATCAGAAAGAAAAAGTTATCTGGCTTCCAGCCCACTTTCAGAACAAGTTAAGATGTCAGCAAGGGACTGCATCAGTTGTTTTGGCAGAAGTATACAGCCTAGTGACTCAGAATCAAATGACAATACCTGCTCTCAAATTGCTTTTAAGTGCTCACCTATTTTGTGAGATTAATGAATACAGGGTGAATCAAATTCTTATGGTTCCCTGAACTTTGTGTAGGAGAAAATGCAGAAATCACAGTCTATTGGGTAAACCTGGAAAGCGAGTTGAGACCCTCCTTTGGCTGAAATTGTAGAAACTCAACTTCAGCAATATATTCTTATAGAAGCAAAAAGTATAAGCATTTCCTCAGGTGGAATCACACACTTCTGGGCTTCCCTAAAGGGACTCCAGCCCCTGCTCCAGCACCTGCCTAGCCTGTGGATGAGAAGAGACAATCCTGCTGGTGCTCCCATTTTTGTAGCTAATCTGAGACACTGAAGAAGAGCCTTCCCTGCACAGTAAGGGACATGCAATTAATGGTTTGGGTTTTGCCTCCGATATTAAACTGACATCTGTACTTACTGTGGCCAGTTTCTCAATCTCCGCTTCAGATGATCCAAGAGAAGCCAGTCCAATGTCCTAAAGCAAGCAAGCAAGCAGGCAGTGTTACACTGGTGTGATTACTCAGCCCAAGGGAGAGAGACAGGGGAAAGGGGAGGACCGCATCATTTCTAGCATGAATAGCATGAACTATTCATTGTTTTTGTCACCCAAAATGACCTTCCATGGCTTCCAGGATGCCTACCTCTCCCTAGCCCTTAGCTACATACCACTGGGAGCCACATTAGATGGATGTTTAATCCTCAGCGTTGTGTAAAGCTGTGTAAAGTTAACTATCTCTTGGCTTAATGCTGAACTATCCCTGTCAGATATATAGGGAGGCATGAGAAAGGAGGACAGCAAGGTGGGGTTTTATCTTTGCCATTACCTTTCTGTCTCTCACTCTCTCTCTCACAGCCCCTATGATTGGGTCAGATCTGTTTGGGAGGATTCTGTTTACTCTCATCTGTGCTCCCTGTTGTCATTCTCACAATAGGAATCTGTAGATGTCTCTTCTGAGCTATCCCGAGAGCCATATCATGCAACAAACAAACAAAATTAAGGCATTTCACCATTCACCGTCCCACGTTGAATGGAACAAAAAAGAATTTTCATGGGGTGAAATTCAACTGTGAAAATACTTTGTGGAAAAAAAAAGTGAAATGTGATAATTCATTTAATGTGTTCCTATGTTGTATAATCTGTATAAATGGGAAAAGAGGAAAACTGAAAGTTTTGAAATATCTATAATATCTTATTTCTAATGTGTCTTCAGTTCTGGTATTGAACTGAACTGAAGAGGTTTATTCCAGAATAAATTATAGATCACTAGGATGTTTTAAGTACTACTCATCTGAATCTGATAATAACAAATATTTATGACCAAAATGGGAACTGGCATGTATCCAAGTCAATACAACCAGAAACTATGGTATATGAGGTGAACTGTCTTTCTTTTCAAGATATTCTGACGGGGACCTATATAATGCAACCCCTCTGCTCTTATTGCCAGTTTCCACACTGGCCACTGATTGATAAGCCTAGAATGTGAGTTATCTTCTTCCCTCTGCTATGGTTTTGAGGCATATTCATAGTTCTGAAGTCTTTAATTATATGAGGTCATTGAGTTCACTTGGGTCTGACACTGACTGCTCATACTAAATAGCCCCTTATTGTACAAAAAAGCCTTGTTTGCTTTTTGGAGCCTCCTCACCAGTGTGAGCAATGCTGTGAGAATCTGGTGAGTTGTAAAAGGAAAAACAACCCTAATGAACTACATGGTGACAGACACAATTAAAGTATCATGTGAGATAAAAATGTACGTCCAGAGACAGAACCAGCCTGGGGGCTTGGTGCCTGTTGCTGGTTAGGTTCACGTGGTGTAGGACAGGAAGCCGGGAGAACAGCATAGCCAGTATAACTCAAAGACGTGGGACCACAGAGGCTCCACTGGCATCCTTCTGCAGACTGACACAGCCCTCCCACAGAGAAGTCCCCCAAGCATTGCATGCCCTTCCTTTTACATGATGTCCATATGGAGCAGTGCTACCACTCTCTTAGAGTAAAGATCTCCCAGGGCACTGCTAGCCCACCACCCCTGGAGGTTGTGACTTGGGCATAATCAAGTCCTAAAATAGTGTTGCAATTATGGTGAGCTGCATGCCTTTGAGGCATGTCTGGCCTGCTATCCAGAGCAGTTGGTTAAACAGCCAGCAGAACAAGCTTCTTACCTGTGAGAACTGGGCAAACTCCTTGTCAGCTAGCATAGGAACATGACCCAACAACTCATGGCAGCAGTCTCTGGAAAATAAGTGACCTCATATTTAATAAAAGTTTTTTTCCTGCCCCACATGAACTTCTCATGGAGGACTTAAGCTGATAGACCACCCCAAGGGAGCTAGTGTGAGTGCTGCTCTGAAGTATCTGCCTCCATACCTGGCCTGGCTCTTCAGGGAGCATGACAGAGCACTCCCTTCTGCCATGGGGAGACAGCTGCCCCCCCACCACCTTGGCTGTTGTCTCACTTGGGATGCCACGGGCACTAGTCTCCCGTGTCACAACATCTTTGAAAGGCCCCTGTTTTGTCCCAGCATACAACAAAAGCGTCT
This sequence comes from Antrostomus carolinensis, assembly GCF_000700745.2. Lineage (NCBI taxonomy): Eukaryota > Metazoa > Chordata > Aves > Caprimulgiformes > Caprimulgidae > Antrostomus > Antrostomus carolinensis. The sequence continues at coordinate 68,554 of NW_010310664.1, forward strand.
GTGCGAACTTGTAATTTCTCATGAAATGTTATTGCTGTTGTCTGTCCAGCACTTACTGGGAGAGTTTCACAGCAGGGAATCAAACCCCAGCAGATGGTAACTGAAGGCAGGATGAAAAGATTAAACCAGATATTCTCCAGTCTTTTCCTTCCCCAGACAACTTTGCAAGAGAGACAGAGACCCACACCCTCTCATGCATGACTTCCCCTTCTAACTCTCCAGTTTCTCAAATTGTTTCATTCTGTGGACTACTGGATAGAGCTCCAGAATTGTTCCCAAGAGAATCATCCCCAACACATTCAGAAGGATGGGATTGTGCCAGGGCATCAAACTTACGGTTCCGGGGAATGCATAGGAGAAGAGAAATGCCTTATATACTGTGTGGTCTGGAAGACACGAAATGCCAGGCTGGCAAGGAAGTCACGAGCAGACAGCAGTCCTGCAGCTGGTCTCAGCTGGAAACCTGTTCTCTCTGCAAAGGGAAGTGAGACAAAATTTAGGCATTTCCAGGGTTAACTACTTGGCACACTGACTTCAGGTAAGCAGTTTCAGAGGACCTTCTTGCTCTGTTGCAGTAGCTCTCCACCTAAGCATAGTAGGAACATCATTATTGACACACTCCTGTACTGCTGCTGGGTCCAGTTACTGCAACATCAAATCATCTAGCCATCCACCCTACACATACGCACACAGCAATGAAATGAGGTATGGGAGTACTGTCTACCTCAGTTTACATTTTCAGCACATTTACACACATTTATCTACTATGTCCCACATGTCAGTGATGTGTCTGAGGTCATCTATGATCCTTATGATCAAGCAGGGGACAGAACCTGCATTTTCAGTCCTGGCTAGTCTTAATTCTTGAATTATCTCTCGCATTTCCCATAACTCATATGTAAAAGAAAAATAAGAGTTAAACAAAGGACACACCCCACTTCTACCCTTGTCTGAGAGCACCTGACTCTTACCTGATGCTAGGTTACTCTTCAGCCCTCTCCTGCAGACTTTCTTATTCCCTGCACTGAAACTCCTGTTGCACTGTTGAACACAGACTGTGGGTCTTCTCCAACCTGAGCAACCTGAACAACTTCTGAACAACCTGTTCCAACCTGAACAACCTCTGTTCCTCAGTGGGCCTAGTTCAACATATCCCAGAGGTAGAATTGGAGCATATTATTCAACTTCATTTCCCTTTGTCAGTGCATGCTCCACATGCGTAAACTAGCTCAGCACTGGAAAAGCTTGCTATCGATTTTGTCTTTCTGCCTGGACTTTGTTAGAATTGGAACACACAGAAGAAAGAGCAAACAGGTCCTCATCAGAGATAAGGGTGCTGGAACTTGGTCCTTAACCATTTAACATCAGTTTCCATGAGTGGTCTCCTATTTTTCCCCTCTGTTTTTTTTTTTTTTTTTCACTATTATGTTTTCCTAGAACTAACTACACAACCTCCCAATGATGTGATCATACACATTCTGCTTTGCATATGTCCATAGAACAAGACAGAAGAATGCAATATTTTTGCACCATGATTTTGGCTTGTGCTATCAGTGTTACCCCAGGACACTGTACATTACTACAAAAGGTCTGTGAGAGACAATTAAAAAAATAACTAGTCTTATGTTCAGCAGAATATAAAAACTACATTTCCATGGGAAACATGTTGGTGGTCTGCAAAGCTGAGAAAATTGAAAATCACTGCTTTAAAAGAGAGCCAGTGATAATCTTTTTGATGTCCTATATTCAAAATCTGTGTTGCATTCTCAGCTCCCATAAATGACATTTCATCTTCTTTAAAGGATAAAACTACATTTTAAAAAAATTCAGAAATGGCTTTATTCTCCCTTCTCTATCCATATTCTATTGTATCATGAAGCCTGGGACCTAATTTATTTTATGTAAACAAACAAAAAAATCCCACCCAGAAACCAAGCCATTTACAAGATTTGGTTTGGTTTTTAATGTTCCTTCCAGCATTTCTTGTCTTGCTCTGTCTGGCTATTAGCACTTTCCTCAGCTAAAAAAAAAAAAAAAAAAAAAAGAGAGAGAGAGAGAAGAAAAAAGGCTTCACTGGGAGAATTAGAAATGACAAAACATCTGAAGCTGTAGAGGGCAAAAAAAACAGTGAACAGAGAATGCTTCTACCTAACAATGTGAGGGACTAGGTGGTTAGCATTTGTCATGGTTAACTTCTATTGCTCCAGTGAACTCAAAGGTAATAGGTACAGAACTGCCTCAATGCTGAGCAACAACAAAAAAACCTATGGATACTATGTATTTATCTTACATTTGTCATGGTTAACTTCTATTGCTCGAGTGAACTCAAAGGTAATAGATACAGAACTGCCTCAATGCTGAGCAACAAAAAAAAAACCTATGGATACTATGTATTTATCTTTGTCTATAAGCTGAGCAAAGGCATCAGAGTTAACCTGGGAATCAGAACTGGTTGTAAAGCAGCTTACTATTCTCCTTCCGCACCGATTAAGAAAGCAGGGTGTTTGAGGAAATAGACAGACCATCAGCTATGTCTCCTTAGGCACTGGCCAGGAGCTGGCACAAGAAGGGTACTCCCTGGCTGCTGGTGCCATACTAAGCCAATCCAGAGGAATGTGAAAATCTCAGAATATGGTCATCTTTGGGCTGAAATCTGAGAGAAGTGAAAACTGCACCAGCTGAAAAATGTATCAGACAAGAACCAAGCCTTAACTAATATTTGGAAGGACTATGAAAGAGTCTAGGGAAATTTATATTCCTTTAACATCCATGTTGGAGGAGCAAGAGGGAAAATAAAAATTACAGTTTATGTTCCCTGAGATGCCCTTTTAAATATAGGCCAGTGAATCAGACAGACTGCTGATGGAACAGACTTGGCCAGTTGCCTTGAAAAGCAACAGGAAAGAGTTATCTGCTGAAGGTAATGTCTGCAAAATCTGAACTTCTATTTCATGACTGCACAATGAAACCAGCAATTGGTAGAGAATTGGGGGTGTAGCTAATTGGACCCACTGCCCAAAAATTTCTGAAACCAAAATGAGTTGAAAAGAAAGAATTGAGCAGTTAACCTAAAATGATCTGTAAGGCTTAACTCTTGGCCTAAAAAAACTTGTGTATACAGGCCTGTGTGTTGTACTGTGAGCTTGCTTGAGTTCACTGGCTGTAATTTCTTCCAGCTGTGGAGGACAATGAATGCCTAAATCCAAACATCTTTCCTAGAAAGAAAGATGTGCCTAGGTTCATCCGGTTAACCCTTTAGAAAAACAGTTGTCATGTTAGTCACATGGCTAACCATTTAAATTCCCTTGAAGTAATTATGAAATACTTACAATGTAGAGTTCATTTCTGTTCAAACCAGCCTCACTAGCAGACCAGCTAACACTAGGCAGGCCTTATAGTTCAACTTGTATTGAAGTCAAAAGGAATTGTTTTCTTGAGTTCACAGATACTGCTGAGTAAAAGATAACACGTATGATAATTTTCTCTCCAGGATCTCTCTCTCTCCCTGCATCCTTAGAGTGTATTATATCCAAAGCTGCACCAGGGGACATTCAGACTGGACATGAGGAAGCACTTTTTTACCAAGAGGGTGGTCAAACACTGGAATAGGCTTGCAAGAGTACAGTTGATGCCCCAAGCCTGTCAGGGTTTAAGAGGCATTTGGACAATGCCCTTAACAACATGCTTTAACTTTTGGTCAGCCCTGAATTGGACAGGAGGTTGCAATAGATGTTTGTTGTAGGTACCTTGCAACTGAAATATAATATTCTATTCTATTCTGTTCTATTCTATTCTATTCTATTCTATTCTATGTCTTAGAATAGAATTGACTTTGCAGATGCTTCTGACTCAGACTGAGTTTGTTACAAAGGGAACTTGTAATAATGTCAGTCCTCATGCTATTCTAGAAAATATTCTGCATAGCAAAATGACTTTCTTAGAGGGAATAATTGAAGATAAGTAAGATATCAGTTCAAAACCCCATATAATTGGACTAAAATAGCTTACTCTTGTGTCTAGCTGTAAACATAGTTCTTTTGAACAAACTTTGTTCCATCTATGCATAATCTTTTACAAAGCTTGCATGCTAAACTAATCTGTGTTTTATCTACAGTTTAAGGAGGGTAGGATCAGAGCTCCTGAGAGCCATTCTTTCCATTTTCCTTACATACCCATTCCAGTATGGGATAAAATACCTATGAAGTGCCTGATTTTCATTCCCAGTAAGAACAGTTTGGATAATTAGCTTACACTAGACACTCTGTGTTCATAGTAGATGAGTTGAAACTCACTGAACATCTTTCCAATCATTAACAGAATTTTCATAATTACTTTTTTTACTGCATTTTTTTTTTTGCTTATGACAATTTGTATAGCATAGAAAAAATATAAAACCTATGAAGAAGTAAGAAGAGCCTACAAAAGAAGTAAGTAGGCCCAGACTCCAGGCAATCAAATCCTGTCAACCAACATGAGCAATACAAATAGTATTATGGCAGTATATTCTTACATTACCCTAAATTCTCCCATTTTGAAATCACCTGATTCACTTATAGAGTATGAATATCTGTGGTAATCAAATCAGCATCATGACATTTCTGGAGCTCCCTCCTGTCAGCTACTGCATAAATTAGATAAGATGAGATCAACTACTTCATGAGAAAAAGTATTTATCAGCCCAGTAGGAAGGAAGGAAGATGAATAGTTGAATAGGAGAGAAAATGCCTGAGAAAATGCATAATACATACATAGAAAAATTCCTGCAGCTAGATATGATGGTGCTTATGAGAGATGCTTTCCATATGCCAACCCTCCAGTCCCTTACACAAAAGGTCCAATAAAAACTTTGTTATCAAACAACTTAATCTTCCCTAAAAATGGCAATGTCTTAGAAAATTCTTCAGCAACAGAAAGCTTATTCAAGCTTACTAGCACCACCTACTGACACATGATTCCTGAATATTGTATTTAAATTAAATTTATTTAAAATTAAGCCATACTTTTTATTATTGATTTCATCATAGTGATCAGCTGTCCTCCTCTCTCTAGCACATCCTGTCATTGAGAAGAAGCAAGGAGGCATTAAAGACCACCTTTCTTTAGTCATTCTTGATAATGGTAGGAGGTCAGCTGGTTAACACAAAGCACCTGGCATTGGGAATGCATGCAGCCTTTGGCCTCATAAAAATAACGCAAGCTCCATATGCTCTCTTGCCCTTTTCTGCTCTCCTGATGGTCATACAGTACTAAAGATATTAGTGTGGCAAGTGGGGCCATGGAGTCACAAAGAAGCAATGCTGATTTAAGGCAGCTGCTGACTGACTAGCAGGACATCCTGGAATTCATTTCCTCCAGTACACGTTGCCACTTTGTCTCATGCATTAAGAGAAAAGTGGGCTTGAGAGGTATGTACCTGTACTTGTGTTTGGGTAGAAGCATAAAATACGACCAAACCCATAGAAACCCTATGTGTGGAAATCATGCTGAGCAGTATGTTGCTGTGGCCGTACTGATACCAGTACTGGAATTAGCTAGTTAGTGCTGTACAAACTGCAGCCACTTACAGAGCAAACAAAGACCTACAGCTTGGTCCCTAGATATGCCTGGTATTAATGCTCTGTGCTACAGCTCATCTTGCATGAGGGACTCTACAGCTAATCAGCTCTGCTCACCAGCTTGGATCTTATGAGATAGCGTGTGTGTGGTGTACAACCACATCCAGAAAAATTTAGAATAAGCCATGGTTCATAACAAACGACCTTTTAAAAATCTGGAGACATCCTGAAGTTGAGGTATGTTATTCTCTTGGTAGCCACAGTATTTCTCCAGCTGTTGGAAAGCATCCAGGTACTGCGTACAGGCATGAGTAGGGTAAAGGCTACTCAGCTTCCTGTAGACTTCTCTCCTGAAAAGCAAAAGCCGTATAGCATGAACCACCTCCACAAAGCAGTATTTATCTGTCCTATTTACAGACCCACAGGGGCATAAACCCTAGCATAGACAGCAGTCTCAAGATCTGAACTCAGATTACATGGTGCTTGGAAGCTGATTCCTGGGTGGATGTACCAAATTGTAAGGGGTTTTTGTTTCACTTTTCATTCAGAAAGTGGGTTCTGTTCAGAAAATGTGTTGTACTCCTTCCTATACCCTTCTTTAATGTAATAGGATTCCAATTCTGATTCAGAAGTGTTTCTTGCTTAGGTATAAGATTGTTGGACATACCAGGGAAATCCCAGGGAGAAAGTTGAGGCTGTGGCCCTCTCTATGTTGCTCAGTTTAGGGATGGAATGAATCAGGTATTCCCTCCCTCTCTACGTTGGGGCACAACTTGAAATGCCAGTCCCTCCATCTCCATGCTGAAGCTTAGCCCATATTTGACTCTTACAAACCTCATCCCAAAAAAGCACGTGTTTTGATACTGAAAAG
>NW_010310664.1:75022-82670 GCF_000700745.2 Antrostomus carolinensis
GCATGGGCTATGTATTTGAAAGACATGCCAGCTTCTTGAAGCATTTACCCCATTATACAAAAAGAGACCAACTGAAGAAAAATATCTATAACTAGATATGGGTAAAGTCTTCTAATTTCTCCCAAATTTAATGGTACTTGGATTTAGAGCTGTGGTTTGGAATATATTTAGCTGTTGCAAAATAAACAAGTAGTAGTAATGTGATGGCAAAGAACCTTATAGAAATGGTTATTTTTGTTCAGGGTGTTAACAATTTTATAAATGTTACTTTATGAAAATTGAGATCATTCTTGGAAATGTTGGACATGGAAAGTGACCTTTTGTTGGTTTTGTATTGTATTTTTGTGTGTGTGTGTGATCCTATTGTTGCTATGGAGGTGATAGCCAGTCCCTGGTAATGGCTCTCTTCATTTATATGAAAATCTTGCACAATGTGGGAGTAAAGAAGCAGAGTGAAGGGGGAGGAGGAAAACCTTAGGAGGAAAAAAAATTAAAAGAGAGGGAAACAGTGGTTGCTGTCACTATTGCAAAAGCTGCAGGAGACTGGGCTCTTTCGATAGAAGAATTGGGAAAAAATGAGGAGGACTAGAGTTTAAGTGTTGCCCTGGATTATTTCCCTGTAGAATACTACTGACTTCAGTGGGATTGCATAGGATCTGAAGCAGTACACAGTTCATCCCCAGACTGGAGCCTAGAGAGAGCAGGCTTGTTTACACTTCTACACATATGGTCTCTTTTATCAGAGTAACATTCTACTGTGTATCAAACAGTGACTACCACAGAAACACAGGCAATCTCAGAGACTAGTGATAAATTATCCAAAGCTGTGTCCCTCCTCTCTGAGTACTTCTAAGGCAACCATCTAATTTCACTCTGAAGTCTGTAACAGAGTACCAGATATTTCCAGAAAACAATTTAGCTTGCCTTAATGTAGCGTCACAAATAGGTGTAATATCTCACTGTATGGAGGTGCTATCACTCAAAGGACCATTAAGCTGCTACTTGCTGGCACCTCAGTCCAGAGATGGAAAGAGAAACTGCTGAAAGTGCAGTCTATGAAATACGCTGGAAAGTATTTCATAGACTCAAAATGAAGGATGGAGCCAGCCACTTGGAAGACTTCAAAGGCAATTCCTTTATTTTACATAAATTTCCTTATTCTTTTAGAAAAAAGAAACACTATTCAGCTTTATTTTGAAGATGTGACAGGTGCATCCCCATAATTTTGTCCGAGATTCTCCCTTTTTCTTATATAGCTTTTACTCATAAGACATTTTTTATGACTATTTAGTTTCAGGACCTTCCAAGAAGTCTGCTTGAAAACAGATACTCAGATCCTCTGCACCCTCTGTTTTCTGCAAGTAGTATTTCTTCACTTGATTAGTTTTATTTTTTATAGCCATGTTGCTACAAACTGAAAGCGTCCAACAACTCTTTAGAGTGAACACCAAGGGAATTTAGTCTGTGCTACAAGTTTCCCGCTCAGTTGCGCAGTGCTCAATTAAGTTATGCTGTAATGCAGCTGACCTCAAGGCACAGCCCCAGGGGGCTGTGATAACCATTGGGAAGTCTAATTTTGGAAACAGCTTTCCGTAACAAGACAATATGGGTTGCTGGGGCTGGCTATTTGGGGAAACTGCCAGATACTCCTTTAAAGGTCTATTCCGTTACTACAGTGGGAATAATTCTAGGTGGAGAAGGGCTGGAATGACATAGGTTGGCAACAAAAGGGAAAAAACAGGAAAGAACACAAAATTAAATTTTCTTAAATATGACATTTCCACACACCATCCCATGCCAAGATTATTGGCTGGTGGCAGCAATTATGAGCATGACACCAACCATCAATCTTTGACAATTGGAAGTTGCTATAAAAACTTATTTAGGCTTAATAAAAATGTGACTGCCTGGATGAGTTGGATGCAAGGTTTCTATGTGATTGTGGGCAACACCCTTCAAGCTTTCTATAGCACTGTAGATTTTATTTAAAATAACTACTGAAAAAGATGGGATGGCCCTTTGGTTCATGTTCTGGCATGAGGCATTTAGTGTATGGATTTAATTCCTGGCACTGACATAAACTTTGTGTAATTTTGGGCAAATCACTTAAGCTGTAGCTTTTTCAGTTCCACAGTTAAGAAATGTGATCATCATTCTTCTTTTTTCCCCACTTTTAGGTTGTCTTTGCATTTAAATTGTAAACTTTTCTGAACAAAGACTCTCTCTTATTATGTGCCAATGTGGCACCTGCACAATCCTGGGACACTGCTCTTAGTCGGAATATTTGGACATATTTATGTTTGTATTATCATACAAATGTGTAATTATTTGCTGCTTACTGAGACTTGTTTAAGTTAGTGAGAGAAATTGGAAACAGAGGTGTATGAAATAAGAACTCTGCTTTCTTTCAAATCTGCCACATACTTCACATAAACATACTTTGCATTCCAGTAATTCTGTTTGTTTGTCTGTTTGGGTCTTGGGGGGTTTTTTTTGAGTGGCAAATCTTCTGGAGAAACAAAGCCCCAGTAAAGAAATGCTGCAGCCATTTAAAGTAACTTGCAATCATTTCATATGACATCAAAGACCTTTTTAGAGTGTAAATAAAGTATCCTGGAAGGGCTCTCCAAAATTTCCTTTACCTTCAGTTTGGGAGACTACCTATTCATGTTAACATCAATAAATACTTGCAAGAGAAAGAATAAGGCTGCTCTGTTCTATGAACATTGGATTAGCCACATCCTGTGAGTGAACTTCCATCCCGGGAGTGGGCATTTTCTCCTGGTAACAGAGTTGGCAAGGTGGTATTTCTGTCACCATCATAGTTATGATTAATTAGAGATCAGTTAGAAGAAGTTATACTATAGGCTGTGGGTGTTTTCTGGTTTCTGATGTCTTGATGGAATTGGCAAGCAGGGGGATGGCCAGGAAAATGCATTTTTCTCTAGGAAGTGAGTAGTTAGCAGCCCTGAGAATGGATTTCAGTGAAACTAATGACAAAAAGGTAACACTTATAAAGGAGTAAAATTTGAGATGGATAAATAGGGGTTTAAAATGTTATAACTGTCTCACATTGCCAATCTTTCCTGGGACTGCAGTGGAATGTCCCAGGAACTGGAGCAGAAGTAGCACTCACCAAGTTGCAGTCTCCTGTGCTGTGTACTCGATGCAAGGCAAAGGATCTCCTCTGTAATGAAGAGAGGAAATAACGCATGTGTCTACAGCAGGTTTCAAGTTCAGTTTCCAAGTATTATTTTATTTGCCTGCACCATTAATATTTGCTGTAATGAAGATAGAAACAGCAAAATAGTACAAAATTAACAACTGGTTTGTCTTGGTAGGCTCTGATGTGTGTGTTTTCTCCACTGTTCTAGTGTGGGGAGGAAACAGAGGGATATGGTAAGAAAGGGAGCCATGCTCTGCTTTACAGAAGAAGAAGAGGCCTTCAGGCTTACTTTTACCTCTGCTGAAGGCAGTCTAGCAACCAAAAGGCAGTGTGTGCCTGGAGGGACCATCCCTGGAGGATGTGATCAGCACAGTATCATTGCAGGGAAGCATTCATAAACTCAAAAGCAGACACTCGCCCAGACATATACTGTGTGGTTATCACTAATTTCTCTGATGGGTGTTCTTCTCTCCTCTTCCTCACTGTTGCTTCTTCAGTAGTTCTGGTCAGTTCAGTGTGTGTTTTTGTGCTGTTTTGTGCTGCACTAGCTGTGATACATGATGGCAAAATAGAAATCTCTCAAGACTTGGGAGATTTCACCAGCTCTTGGACACCATGAGGCTGATAATTCACAACCAGTTCTACCTACATATCTGATTGACTGTCAGACAGTGGTGTGATTCTGGTAAAGTTTTACATGTAAAGGCAGAAACATTTTCAACCACTCAAATGAGACCTGAGAGGTTCTTAGGTATCTAACGTACATGGCTAAAAAATTTTGTCAAACAAATAACAAAAATAGTAAATTGCTTTTCTTTGTCAAAAATATGCTCCTAAACATTGTTCCCTATAGATCCTTGAAAAAGATTAACCTCATCTCAGGAGCTAGTCCTAAAGGAACTGAAAAATTGAAATGAAAGAGTAATATTGAGAAACCATCTCTGTTAAGTCAAAATATGGCACTGAAGGAGATGTGAATGCGATCCTAAGATTTTTTATCTTAAGGTATATTTGTTGTGTTGTGGGAAAAGTCTATTTCAAATTGAGTGAAATCTTCTGCAGCTGAATTCTGTTTTCTAAAACATAGCCCCTTTGATACACTGACAAAAGATTGTCTCTAGTATTTCTTGCACACAAAGATGTTTGAAAATGCATGTGGACCACTGAAGTCTCTCTTCAGCAGCCCTGTACTTACGTTCTGTAATTAAAGGCAAGGTCAGCAAAGAATGCCCTCCGTTTCTTATACTCCAGGTCAGTATATCCCTGAGTTAAAAAATAATTCAAAGAAAGTTTTACATTAAGAGACATTTGTGAGCGTAAAGAAATTTGCCAACAGAAGCATTCAGAAAACTTAGGCCTCAAACAGGTTGGTTTCTCTGAGGCAATGAATCTTGAGCCTCATAAACAGGGCAAGCCAAAGTCTGCAATCAGTTACATCCCTGACATTTTGATGAAAATTTGGGGCTTTTGACCAGAAAGGAAAGTATCATGGCTTGGTGGGAAGGTTTTAGAGTTGTTCATAAACACTACATCACAAACCATTACACTTACAGTCAAGTTTAAATGCAAATCACATTAAAAATTTAATTGAAATAGGGTTGGCACTTCCCCTGGGGAAGAGTTGAATCTCTGAATCATTTTTCTTTCCTGCGCTAAGCATGAAAGTTGCAATATAGGTCTGTGATGGATATCATGGTACTGAGCCTAGTACCACCTCACCAAAGTACATTGCACCTGTACAATACCCAGTGTTTTGGGTGAAGAAGGGGTTTCTTCATTTCTAATGACTGGAAATCATTAGAGCTGCCACTGAATCTGTAGAAAGTACAGGCTTTCAGATTAATCCCCCTTTGCCCATTTATTACCATGTTATGATAAAGACAGATTCAGTGGTATCTATTTAAAGAGCCAGCTTACTTATTAAATACCAAAGTTTTCTTTTTGCCTTCTCAGTGTTTACTACAAGTTGAGCTTCAGGCTGGCTTCTCCAGCTATTAAATATAAATAGAGTTGTGGAATCAAGTTCCTTTGAATTTTACATCATACATAATAGGAATAAAATCTGAAATCTGGCACTGTATTATTAAAATAACTCATAAAGCAGCGTTGATCTGCATCACTGTACAAATATTTATTATTCTAAAATATTCAGAATTTACTGGAACCCCTTTGCATATTAAAAGCCAAATTTCTCCCTTAGGTTTATTCACATAATTTTCAGTGTAGCAATAATACCAATAATACTGCAGTTAATGAGTATTGTGTGCATGAATCTGAGGAAAGAACTGGATCCTGAGAGCATGTTTATTTTTGTCATGTGATGTGGATAACATGTTCATTCACATGACACCCTTGCTTGTCAGTAGTTGTAACAAGTCCATTCAAAACACGTGGAAAAGCCACCAGACCAGACTACTGCTGATGCTGTGACCTCAGCTTTGTCCCTGCTGTTCCCAGGGCTCTGGACCCACCCTCTGAGCAGCAGGAGCCTCCCTGGGGAACCACTAAAGCAAGTGTCAGGGTTCCCCAGACTGGTGTCACAGCGTCATTGATTTGCTTTTTTGGCCGTTAAAGAGACAGTAAGGAACCAAGTGAAGCTGTTGAGGTGGCAGCCAAAATTGCCTATTTGGTAGTAAATGTGTGTGCAAAATCTCTGCTGAGCCACCTGTACATCAGCATATTTAGTACTTTCCTCCAACCTGTCTATTTTTGAGCCACACTTAGCAGCATAGTAAATGAGCCCACATCATGCTCCTTCCTGCTCCAGATAAATGATTTGCAGTGTCTGAGCTAACTTGTTTCAAGCTAGTTTAGGTTTTTCTGCATTGCACTTTATTCTGCAGATTTATCCCCACACAGTACTTGGGTAACTTCACCATTGGTGCTTTCTCTCATCCTCTTCAGTGTTCATAACTCCTAGTTGGCAACGTAGGAGGGGAACTTAGTTCAATCCAAAGAATTTCCAATGTGCATTCATTTATCTCCTGAGAAACAGCCACAGAGCTGGCTCAGGAAAATCACAAATACTTGGATGGTTTCTATCGGAAAGCTGTGAGTAGGAATGAAAGACACCCTGGTTAAGGAGGATATGAAGCTCTCCTAAAGCATTATGGTTTAATTATTAATTCTCAAAAATAGGAGATAAGGTTGGAAAGGCTTTTTGTACCACACAGAACTGTATTTGGCTAATGACATTAACATTGTGTAGGTCAATAAAAGGGTCTAAATAGAATTCAGACATTTAGAAAAGGGCATGACAAAATCTTGTAGATTCTGTTGATATCCATTCAAATTTTCCTTGTATTTTTTCAGTGCAAAGTCTGTGCTTTTTTTCCTTTTCATGCATCAATTCTATGTGTTGTTTGGCAGAACATTTCACAACAATTCTATGATCTATCTTGACAATCAGCAAATGGTCCTTTGGAGTCCCTTATTTGTCTGTACCTAATTCATATCTTATCTGTACTAAAATTGGAAATCTTTTATGAGAAACAAGTGTTTGGTTGTTTGTTCCCAGTACTTTGCCTTACTATGATCATCACTAGAGCAGGACCCCATATTGCATTTTTCCTCTTCCTTCTCTTAGACTTTCTGCTTATGGCAAGGCTAAAAGAACACACACAAAACTGTTACAAGTAAAGCCCTTTTTGTGGCCCACTCATAACCAAGACCTACTGCCTGGATCCAAGGGAAAGCCAATCACAAACATTCTTACAATATTTTGCAGAGAAATATCAATAAATACAGCCAAATTCCTGGCTCCAAAGACCTTGTTAAAAGTCAGATGTAAATTGGGATTATCATCCTATGCTTCCTATTTAAACTTTAGATGCTCATCTCAACTGAAATCACGAGACATTCTGAGCTTCTTCAGTCACATTTAAATCTCAGTTCAGGTATTATATCCATTAATCTGTGCTGCCATGTATTTATCTTATTTTCTGTTTAGGTTATTTTTGAAAGTTTAAGCGTTATACTCCCCTCTGTGAGGTCTGAGGATCTGGTATTTATTAATGAGTAGCTCTTTACCACTTGTCCTTATTAACACTCTCTGTACATCTGCACTTGAATGAGGTTCCTGTCATATGCAAAATTAAAAATGCAGATATGGAATATCTGAAAGGTCAAAACATAGAAAACACAAAAAGCAGAAGGCTGGGGAACTAGATCGTTATGTTGACCAGCTAGTACAAAGTGGAGGTACTTCAAACATATCAGGGGTGAAATAAACAATAGGTTTCTTTAAACAAGGAAATGTAAACTCATGCTAAAGAATATGTTGAATAGAAATTACTTCAGCATCTGTCTGATGTTAATCGTATGTACCTTGATGAATCAGGACCTATAAGCTTTTTTCGTTATTAAGTTATTCGTTCTATACCCCCTCATTCCATTGAAGATCAGCCTTTATGTAATCTTTCACTTTTATGTCCTTTTATGAGTATTTCTTTACTCCTGAAATTTTTCTTACAAAAATTTCCC
>NW_010310664.1:82693-93002 GCF_000700745.2 Antrostomus carolinensis
GTGATGTCAAACTTACAGGGTGACCACGGTCCAAACTGGGATCATACTTAGTGATTAGATTGTGACACTTGTCCAGATCTTGGATTTTTCTGGGGAACCAGGGCACTGGAGAGAAAGCAGAAAGAGTTAAATGAGATAGAATCAAATAATTTTTAAAAGACACATAAAGTAAAAGTTGTGATGAAGATTACGAGTTTTCTTTTCATCTATATCTAAGAATATTCACATCTACATGTCACTATATGCCAGTAATTTAATTTGCTGACCAAACTGGCAGACTGGATGAAAAATGATCTGAAACTAACTAGTTAGTTTCATTAGTAGAAATGAATTTTAATTAATAGAAACAGTTTTTACAGGTAAAATCATTTCCTTGTAGGTCAAACGAGATGTTCTGTTTGACACAACACAGCAAATTTATTTCTACATTTTGGATTTAAGAAAATACTTTGATCATATCTACAAAGTAGTCTTAAATTTTCATACCTTTAAAAGTGAAAACAAAATTTTAAAAAGAAAACATGAAATCTCTTGAAACAAAAGGCAAGAAGTATCATAACTTCAAGTTTTTTCCTTCTGGCTCATTTTAAATTTTTTTCAGCATTAGCTGAATTTCCAAACAGTTTCCTTTCCGTGAAGTGGTGACCTTTTCTGACTAAAAATAAAAATAAAGTGTGCTCATTTTAGTTTAAGTGCCAGCATTTATAACCAGTGAATTAAAAAAAAAAAAACAAAACACAAAAAAAAACAACAAAAAAACAGCCTAAAAAAAGACAAAGTTGATACTTCTTTCTGAGGCCAGACTTATGCTGTGATCAGACTTAGTGTGTTAGAGCTCAGAAAAGGTCTGTTTGTGGTCACCTTAATCTCATACTTGACAAGAGACCAGGCATCTCTGTACTGAATGGCAAATTTAGCTTTACCCCTATTATCTTACACCCAGGTGCAGCCAGTTCACAAAGGTACAAGGTTACAAATGCACACGGATGTTGGGAAATTCTAGTTCATTCAGGAAATTATGGCCAATTCTGTGATAAGAAGGAAGAAAAAGTAGTCTGACAGTGTCTTACAGAATTTTTTTCTGAGCCTTTGTCTTTGTCTCTACCAATGGTTCTGCATGTAAGAAGTCTGTTCTACCATCTATGGCCATATCTCCTCAAAACCGGTACCTGATCATAACTCCTACAGTGTATGGCCCCACATCTTGCCTATCCCTTACTGAGTCCCGTGAGAGGGTAGACAGGCTAAAGGAGAGCGTCAGAAGGACTGTGGCAGAACCCTTGGCTTGGTCACAGGGATAGATGCAGCCAATAAAATGAGGTAGTGTTGAGAGATACCAGTTTGACTGCATCTGTCTCTGTTTCATGGAAGCAGAGATAACCACTACTTTTCTCAACTGAATATCAAATTAATTTGGGTGAAAACTGCTATGGGCAGGGCATTGTCTCATCACTGCCCTTCAGCAAACAGCCTGGGAAGGTCTGCCTGCCTCCAAAAAAAAAAAAAAAGTCCATGTGGGAAAAAAAAAATAGATTAATCCAGGAACTGGAGCCTCAGGTGACAAGGGTAGCCAGAACATATTTTTTTACATCTTCCCAGTAAAATAATTGCTGACCAGTTAGAACGTTTATACAACTTAGATATCTTCTAGTTATCAATATGCTCTCACAGGCATCTGCTAACCCCACAGAGAGGGAAGCTGCAGCTAGCTTCTTTCAATAAGATGCACTGCCACTTCCAGTAAGATACACCAGTAAAATGGGCCACTAGCCAATATTAGACCTAGGGGCTAGCTGAGCTGAGAGTCCTCTGACACCTTAACACCCATGAGTTCACCTCAATAGGACCAAAACTGCAAAGAGCTTTAAAGCCAAAACCTCTAAATCCATAGTTCTTGCTGGTGCCCACACTTAAGGTGTCTCTGTGGGCCACAAATACCAACTCTCTGACTCTTTTTTTCTTGGAATCAAATGAACTGTTTAAGGCACTACTGAATTCTGAGGTCTGAAACACACGGAAAAGACTCTTTACAAACTAAGGAGTGCTGTGTGTAAATCTGAGCTAACTTAGAAATGGAAAGATGCTGACTATTTGCATGCCAATTATATTAATTCTATCATCATTAAATACAAAATAAGCCTGATTACTTTTATGATTGCTGTTCAAAACCATAAGAAAAAGAAAAATTTAAAGAAAATTTTGTCCCTAAGATTCCTCTACTTTAACAGTCCCTTGTTATCACAGAGCACAGTCCTACCACACCTGAAACTAACTGCGACTTCTGTGCAAAAACCACTCAACTCACAAGGAAATCTTAAAGAATGCTTCTTTTCATAAAGAAATCTTCTTTGGGTCTCCAGTTTCCCTGATGATTTATACCCTTTTGATATCCCCACAGTCCCCAAGAACAGCTTGGCATGGACTGCCTCTCATCACTAGCCTGAAGGTGAACTTCAAGCAACACCCATAGGTGTCCAAACAGTTAGTATTAGCTAAAAGGGCTCTGGGGATTTCTGCCTGGCAAACTCACTTTCCATCCTGATGACTGGTAGGAATGGTGACTCAAACACAGCACAGGCAGTGGAGTAGCCACTTGCAGCACTTTGCCAGGTAAAATACTGTTCCTAAAATGCAACCTTTGAAGATGCGCAGCTGCCAAACAAGCTTTTCAGGTGCCTGGGAAAATGACTGATGCTTTTTTTACTCCAGATTTGTCAGTGGATCTGCTCTCTACCAAAAGCTCATCCCCTGGTTCTCCCATCCTGCCTTGCAGGCTTTCTGCTGACCGTCTCTCCCTCTTGAACTCTGAAAGCTTCTTTGAACTGGTTGCATTTAGCTCTTTTTGGTGAAGAAGCAATCTTCCTAAAGACAATAGTACTGGACCCAGACAGTAGTGAACACCATAAACAGACAGCTGCTGCTTCTTTTTAACAAAACCTATATGATACACTACAAGCAAATTCAACATTCAGACTCCTTGCCATATCATTGTTTTCCCATCAAGTGTCTGTGTTCACCTCTGAGCGATCAGTTCTCTGCACAATTCTCAGCTCTCAGCCCACAGTCTTGTCATTGAGGAGTTTCCAGTTTCTCCTCAGCTTCTTATTTTTTTGCTCTGTTGTTTTTATATCCCTTTTTGCTGGAACACTTTTCTCACCTCAGTTCCACTGCCTGTCACAAAGTGCCTCTCTTTCCATACCAATAGGAATGGTCCCAATTCAGGGAAAACAGTCATGCAGTGAAGAAAAATGAATGCATGCTCACCTGCTTTCCTGACTAATTAAATTACTATTATGAAGCTAATGCTAAAAAAGTTACTCTAAAAAGAAACAAAACAGCACTAACAGATGCATACATTTCTTACCTTTGTCTTCTCTGCTAGTTTTCACATCCTCTGATACTCTCTTTAAGGAAGTGATAAGGATACTAACATCAGCACTGTGAACTTCACATTCAACAAAAACGTCAAGATCATCAGCAGAGTTCTTGGGCTTTTTGGCTCGTCTGGTTTCAAAGTGATGGATATGAGTTTCAAGCATCTGAAAGAACCAGATGTTCATATGATGAAGCTTCTCCAAAGACTGAATATCCAGGTAAGTCTAGATAAACTTCTACAATGTCTTTTAAAGGTGATTAGAAGAGGTCTTAGCAAGGAGTGCATGTTCATCAACAAAGCCTAGTAATGCCCAGTTTAGAAGGAGCTAAAATACAGGCAGAGCTAAAGATTAAACACTGTAGAATTAGGTAGAGAGAGATGGAAATTAAAGATAAGATACTGTTGACTGTAGCATTTCATCTGTGCAGGAATAACAAATGAGTAGCTGTGTAACTCTTAAAAACCTGTCAGAATGAAAGCAGGTCTATTGATGTATAATAACACCATAATCATTACATAATTGCAAACAATTAAAAATAAGTAACAAATATAATACTTTGCTTTTTGAGTTATTCATTTTCACAGATGAGAGTGAGCACCTGGTAGGGATACTTCAAGTGCCCAGAATATATAATGCCTGTGTGTTTTACAGCTCTTGTATTCTCTCTATCTCCTGCCAAATATGCAGAGGAAATTCATTGGCTTCTAACATCCCCACAATTTAAGTGCTTGAAATGCTGGCTTGTTGTTTAGTCACGGCTGGCCACCACAACTACTAGAAGGAAATAATAGATTGGTATCTGCTCTAAACAGCCCTTATATAAAATGATGATTCTTCTTAATGACTATGTCCAGCTGCTCCCTCCCTCCAGAGCACTCTCCTTCACCTGGAGACACCAGCCAACCTCTCTGAGCAGCTGTAGCAAAACAGGGACAATGAGGAACAGGGAAGGCAGATGGAGGCATAAGCCAGGCAGGGAGCAGGAGAAGGTTCAGAGAAGGAGAGATGCAAACTAGGAGAGGTGAGGGTGATAGGGACAGAAGAAAGGGCTCAGTGGAGGAAGGGAACAGTGAGGTCTGTACCTCAAAGACTTTGGCTGCCTTAGAAAGCTCAATCTTCCTCACATTGCAGAGGGTGAGGGTTAGGATGAGAGTGGCTCTGCCATCCTCCCTGTTGGAGTCCAGGCTGTCTTGCCTGTTCAGTGACTCTTTGCCACACATCTTCTCCTTGCTGGCCTCTTCCTTTTGGCCTGAGATCCCTGCCAAGTCAGTCTTCATTGAGAGACAGGGGAGTGGATTGCAATTGCCAGATGTTGAGTAGAAACTGCTTGAGAATGAGTGCTTCTCCCAGAGGATGTGGTGGGACTGCAGATGCAGTGCGTATACGTGGGTGGTGAGATCAGAGCTGCCAGAGGGCAATAAAGCAAGCTGGTTGCTACTGTGCTAAGTGTAGGGATATTTATGTTGGTCATGCCAAACACATCAAGGGAAACGGCCTGCGTAGGATATGCGCAAGAGCCCAAAATAACCCTCCTTCTCTGGGGAACTTCAAAGCACAGCCCTTCTTGCTCTGTTTGAAGATGTCTGCGAGCCATCCAAACCTGGAGATGGGTTCATTTGTAGAGAGGCAATTAACCTGAGGCCCATTTACGTTGCCCAGTCTGGACTGCCCTACACAATATCTGAGATTGCCCTTCTTCCCCACCCTCTCTTATCTTACTGGGACCCTCTCTGCATTGACAATGCCCCCAGGAAACCAAAGTATCCTCCCGCAAACCCTAGCCCAATCCAAATTATGCCCCCTCTGCACAGACACAATTGTGGGAGTTCCAGAGACACCTGAGCCAGGGACAAAGTTCATTGCCTACTTCTAAGATTTTCCTGAGCACAGGATCTGACCTGTTCTACCCTAGCCCTACAAGAGCTGACTGCTGCCTCCAGGCTAAGTACCTGTGTTGGAACTTGTTTCTGTCATTATTTTATCTCCAGTGAAGTAGACACTCAAAAAGTCCAGGGTCACACCCTTCTCATAGCTGGCAGGGCAAGCTCAAGGGGAATTCAGCTCTGCTCCTGCCAAAGTATGGCATCCCTCAACATCCACAAACATTTTTCTGGGTATTAGCACTCATACCTTCATACCCCAACTTATAGTGTACTGGAACCCCTGTGAATGTCATCTTGCAGGCCCACAGAGACTACTTCTCTGTCCTCCCTTTACAGATGAAGCCATTTCTGATATGCCTGCTAGCTGATCCTGGCTGGGTCACACACCACAGTTTAACTTCCCTGGCCAAGGAAGTTAAAGATAGTGCAACCAAATTTTGTTCTCCAGAGACCATGACAGTATGTGTGTTCTCTTGGCCCAAGACAGCGCACTGGGAAGCTCTCGATTACTCCATCTACTGCCTGGCTGAGACAGAAAACCCAAGGAGAGTTTTGGAGCACCGTGCCCAGGAGGCAGGGCTGAAGACCGTCAGCCCATCCAGACCTCGGGCTTTGCCGAACGCGGTAAGTGCCAGCCCGGGAAGGGGCGTCCGCGGTCAGGGCGGGCCGCTGTCCGCGGTGCTGAAGCCGGCCCGGCTCCGGCCAGCGGCACTCTCTGCCCGCGGGCCGCCCCCAGCCCGGCTCATGTCCCAGCGGACTCCGGGAGTGCAAGGGCACGCTGCAGGGGAGGCTGAATTGCAGCTGCCAACTGAACTGGGCGCCGGGAAAGTAAGTGGGCATTAAGGTGGAGAAAGTGTGTTCAGTTTTGGGCCACTCACTACAAGAAAGACATTGAGGTGCTGGAGTGTGTCCAAAGGGCAAAGAAGCTGGTGAAGGTCTGGAGCACAAGTCTTATCAGGAGCAGCTGAGGGAACTGGGGTTGTTTACACTAGAGAAAAGGAAGCTGAGAGGAGACCTTGTCACTCTCTACAACTACCTGAAAGGAGGTTGTAGTGAGGTGAGTGTTGGTCTCTTCTCCCAAGTAACAAGCTATAGGAGAAGAGCAAAGGGACTCAGGTTGCACCAGGGGAGGTTTGGATTGGTTATTCAGAAAAATTTATTCACCGGAAGGGTTGTCAAGAATTGGAACAGGCTGCCCAGGGAAGTGGTGGAGTCACCATTCCTGGAGGTGTTTAAAAGATGTGTAGATGTGGTGCTTAGGGACATGGTTTAGTGGTGGACTTGTCAGTGTTAGGTTTATGGGTGTACTCAATGGTCTTAAAGGTCTTTTCCAAGCAAAATGATTCTATGATTCTGTGAAACTATTCTCCCAGCAGTGATGGCTGGGCACAGGAGACCAAGCTGAGCTGATTCTGATTATCCGAGTCCAAACTGGGCCTTTTCCATGAAGGGTGGGTGCATGCATCCCCAAATCCAGGCCACGGGCATGGCACAAACAACAAAAGGCACAAGGTCTCCTACTCCAGCTACACGTGGACATGTGGTTGAAAGCCGTAGGACTCCAGATGAATGTTTAAGCCCCCAGTCACAAATACAGACAGAGCAAGGACATTAGGCTCCTATGGTTGTCTTTATGCTCTAGTGTCAGAGTCCCATCTCTACATGTCTGTACAGCACCAATCATGGATCTGTGTATGAACTGAGGTTTCTTCATAGAGCCAGATTGGACTTATCAGCCAGTGTGATAGTTGAAGCAGCATAGGCAGAGCTTACAGCACATGTTTGAAGCCCACTGCGAAATCACCACAGAGAGCCCTGGCACTTCAGGTGGTGAAATGTTCTTGCCCAGCCAGGGGACAGTCCAATATCATCTTGAATCCATGCTTGAGGCAGGCTGAAGAAGGCCTCACCCATGGTGTCATGGTGTAAGTTAGCTCTGCAGAGACATCCCAGAGTCCTGTTTTCAGCATTTTGGGGGACCTCTAGGAGCACAGGAGGAGAGGCCTCAGGCTGGGTGCTGCAGTTTAAAGGGCTGGACAAGGGCTAGAGCACAGCATGTCATCCTTTCCCATGGGGACAGGCAGCTTGTCCCTGCAGCTGTTGTGCTCCCACCCTAAGAGTAGGCTGACCCCACCTCATGCAGCCTCTGGGGTGGGTGCTTTAAAAGGCCATGGCTGATTGCCAGAAACAACCTGCCCATTTTTTATCTGTTCCCATTGCAAATATCCTGTATGATCACAGTGCTATTCATTTGAGATGGATGCAGCATTAATATTTCTGTTTATTTGTGATAGTTTAAAGGGTTATATTTGAATATGAAAAAGTCTTCTCTGCCAATTGCCAGAATGGTTTGAAGCAGTGAAGAGACAGGCTTTAAAAAAATGCACTCCTGTGGGGTCCTCTTTTTTTCAAAAATTTCTACGTCCTTTGGGGAATAAATCATTCCTACTTCAAGGCTGCTGTCATATGTAGGCATCTTAAGACACCCAGAGAAGACCACCTTCCTGTGTAACCCGTGTTGACAACTCCCCCCTCCATCACCATCACTGACCTTGGTCAAGGTCACCTGCAAAGGAAAAGTGCCTCATGAAAGGACTACTTTGGTCACCCAAAACGGTGCTGGAGATGGGGACATCAAAAAATGTGATCATAGTGGGATAGAAGAGAGGATGCTTACTTAAAAGAGTAGTTTGGGGTAGGTTAGCCAGAGTAGTATACAAAGATGTGCAGAGTATGCAAAGGTAGAGTAATCAAGGCTTTGCTGTACATTTATAGGTAATTACATACCTCGAGAGATTATCTTTATTTTAATCAGTTTTATGCTCTTAGCTGGAGGAGTGATACTCAACCAGGGCAACAGTGTTGGAACCCACCTCAAATGGACATTTCTCCCGACCTGGGTATATAGTTCTGATTGACCTGTGTGGTTACCTTACAAAGAGGAGTTACACTAGCCAGATAACTGGCCAGTTTGCTACACAACTTTAATTTTCTTTATTGTGGAAATTGGAAGTCATCTATTAAGAAGCACTATTTAAAATGCAACTTCCTTGTACTATTTAAAGCACATATGCACAAGCTAATTTGTTCTGCAAGAAAATCTACTTTCTTATTTCTCAGCTTTGTTGAACAGCTATGTTATGCTGTTTTAGCTGGAGTTTTGATCATTTAAAACTGCATTAAGTGACACAGCATCAGACATGTGGCATCAATGCTCTTTAACCATTCCACTTGCACATAAAAGACAACCATGAATCCTGGGTCCTCAATATCACTACCAATTTGCTGCTGCTGTCACTCGTAACAACAGCCAGCAGCAAAGGAGTTTGGAAAGCTGTCCAAGGATTGCTTTGAAAGACTTCACCCTTGAGATGAAATTGTCTTTTTATGATACACAGTTACTTTATGGGTCCTATTACATTAAGAGAGAAAAATATGGGCTACTTTCACACTGAAAATACATACCAAGCAAGACTGAAAGATTTACACAGACATTTTCATAAGAAAAAAAAAAAAAAAAAAAAAAGGAAGAAAAAAGATACAGAGATAAAAAAGCTTACTTCAAAGCACCAAAATTATACCATTTTGCATAAGTGTATGTCTATTGAAAAGGGTTCCAGCTGGTATGCTTAAATTAATGTTATTACCCATCATAAATATAATGGAAACAGCTGTACTTTCTATCTTCCTAAGGGATGGTGCTTACATTAAAACTCCATTGCTTTCAAACTATAAATACAGGAGTAGTACAGTAGTAGGTGTGAGACTTGTGGACCTTCAAATCCCCTCCATCTTTGGACTTTCTAACAGAAAAGTGACTCTTCAATCATGTCAGTATCATGATGTAGAATTGTTTCAAGTTGGAAATACTATTCTGCTTTGCTTTACTCCATTCTGTTCCAATGTACAAGTGCTGATCTTCCTCCTTCAACTAGGGAGCTACACGTAGGCATTATACAATGTGGACCAGTGCAGGTGGGCATTTAGCTGCTTTGAGTGAAATTTATTGGCTAAAACAGAAACAGCTTTCTGAACAGCCAAGATCTACTCTCTCTATGGCTCAGCAAATGAGTTAAACTGGATACACCCTGGTTTCCATTTGCTGCCTCATTCGATCTATACTCCAGAAAGACTAAAACTGCTTTAAACAAATAAGGGAGATTAAAGCTCAAGTGCAAGAAGGAAGGAGACTCCAAAAAGTATAATGACTTAGGAGCTGTCTTGAAAGATGCATTTGGGTTTGAATGCACTAAGAATGGGACACAGCTAACTCAGGTCTTACATAGCTTTGATGGGGACTCTAGCCATAGATACAGTGAGTTAAGAGCTGGAAGGCTCTGATGTCTTCAGCTGCAGTGTAAAAATTACTTCTTCTCCATTTCCAAGGTATTGGTATCCACCTCTTGGATTGTGAGTTCAGAAAGTTAGGAGACACCTTGTAGCAGTGCTGAATAAAGCACTCTCAGAGGACACATGCAACCCAAAGTAACCTTCATATGACAGCCTTCCACAGTGAGTAGCTGATCATGTCTGTTAAAAGAGGTCTTCTCATTCTGCAAGCTGACTGGTGCTGAATCAGCTCTGAATCTGTGATGTTACACAACATTACAGCCAGCACAGCTCCAAAACTGGATTAATAAGGCCTTTATGTCCTGTTAAAACTTCTACTTAGTTTCTTGCTTGCAGGAAGTATTGAAAAACTGACCTCACATCCAGCTGCAAAAAGCCACACGGACTTGTCTTTAGGTAACTCTCCTCTGAAGATGCTTTTTTTGGGTATAGTATTGAGGCACAGACTCCATGATCTGGATAGGCAGTCTCAGTACCTTGCTTAGGGGCTCCACTCTGCAAACCAATGATACATCACAGCATACAGCGTTCTTTATTTGCACAAACCCTTTTTGGGGATTGGTGCTTTTGCAAATGCAGTATATTTATATATGGTGATAAATCTTTGTTAATGAGGCTGCAGCATACTTGCTGTCTTTTCCACTAGCATCTGCGCTTTGGATCAATGGCAAGATCACATTTTTTAGGAAAAAAAAAAAA
>NW_010310665.1:0-6668 GCF_000700745.2 Antrostomus carolinensis
CAGGGGGTGGCTGTGGGCGCACGGCAGTGCCCGTGTCGTAGTTCGCAGGTAGGGAAGTGCCAAATACTGAGCTCTTTTTAAGTCTCAGCATGGTTTTTAAGGAAACCCTTAAAACTAAACTTGACGGAGTCTCAGTCAATATATTGGGTGCAGTAGTCTGATATGGAAAATTAGGAGCTACTTAAG
The DNA here is from genome assembly GCF_000700745.2 of Antrostomus carolinensis. Classification (NCBI taxonomy): domain Eukaryota; kingdom Metazoa; phylum Chordata; class Aves; order Caprimulgiformes; family Caprimulgidae; genus Antrostomus; species Antrostomus carolinensis. The sequence continues at coordinate 187 of NW_010310665.1, forward strand.
ACCTGTGGTTTACTGAAGATCTTTATATCTTCGTGGTATGTTATCTTAAAGGTACTTTGGTTTATAAAAAGTTATAAAATTTTTTTCTCCATGTGAGAATATTCCCCTATTTCGCATCCAATAACTTCAGAAAACACTTATATTTAAAATACCCTGTGACTTTTAATGTTGCCAGTTGTGAAACAGCATTAATCCACTATTGCAATTAAGGCTTGTTGGCTGGAGGGAGATCAATAAAAGTCATAATTTTAAAAATACCAAATGCTGGGAGAGGTACCTGTAGAGTATCAGCAAATTATAACAATTGCTCTTATCAAGAATTGCCCGATTTTTTTTTTTTTCCTTCCTCATGCTATAGAATTTGTGGTTTTGTGTGTATGTTGGGGTTTTTTTAAGTATCCTTTTTGTAAAGCTGCATTATAGATGCATATATATGTTTTGCTGGATTTGTCAGTAGTAATTGACAGATAATAAATGTGAATTTTATGGATAGTGCACAGTAAAGAAGAAAGTACGATTTATCTCTGTTTGTGTGATATTGTAAGTGTAGCAATGTATTGCCCTTAAAAACATAAAATCAGCAAGCTCTTTGAAGAAAAGGACAGTTGAAAGTATGTAGAACTCAGTGTGGTGTTATGATTAACTATCATGGTATTAATCATCATTAATCTGTTCTCTTAATAGAATTATCTTCACAGAAGAAATTTGATGAAATTAAGAAGGCTAATCAGGCTGCAGCAAGAAAGCTAGTTGAAGACCAATTTAGCTCCTCATCTGAAGATGATGATGAAGATGCTGAAATAAAACAAGGAAAGATTTTGGCCAAAACATTCACCATTTACACCAGTCAAACTGGTAATTTTTTTCATTTATTGAATTTTATGTTGGTATGAGAGCATAAACAATGCTGTAGTAGAATTTTTCCATAAGTGAAGGGAAAGCACTTTATTCTGATGTGTTGTATTAAAAATATTTGTTCCTAGCGATGCATGCTGGCAGTACTTCTTGCCTTTTTATGCAGAATCAATGCTATGGTTTTAAAACTGTCTTAAGTGCTTCTAATAATGTGGTTCTGTAGTAATATATGACTGGCCTCTGTTCAGAGAAAAAAATCCAGAACTTTTACAGCAGTCTCAACATGTACAGAATAGCAGATCAAACATTACTGATTGCTTTAAAAATCTTTATACATTAAAGATGGAGATGCAAGTGAACTGGAACGTACAAGACAGTACATGAATGAAGCTTTTCAGTCAGGGGCTATGACATGTCTGATCTGCATTGCTTCAGTTAAAAGGAACCAAGCTGTAAGTATTTTACAGTAGTCTTTTAGCAAATATAACTATCTGAATAACTTGTGTTTAGTTATATTACTAAGTTAATTCTGGGGATTTAAAGTTTTAGAGGGATAGAATACTAAATGCAACATTCTGCACCTTCAGATTTTTCAAACACTTGAAGAAATTAGTGCTTATATATTTATGTGGCTTATAATCAGAATATGTGTTTTTTGACATATGTTTGTTATCATCTTGCAAAATATTTATTTTTAAATTTTGGAGAGTAGCAGATGAAAAAAAGTGCATGAAAGCCAGTGCATACAATGGTGTATTCGATAAGCTCTGTTGTAGCAGACACCAAAACAAGAAATACTAGGAAGTTAGGAAATACTTTTGTTAGATTTATAGCAGGGGAGTGAAGATAAACTCTACTGCTTCAAATGGTGATCAGATGAAAGAGAAGAGTGACATGTCTGAGAAGATTATCTTGTTTCATATAGGTACATTTTTTTTTAATGGGAGAGATTTCAGGACAAATCTTTTTCAAATTTATTATTATGTGTCAACTTCCCTTTGATGTTGACAGGCCTAACCCTGCTTCTGTTACAGTTACTTGAATCAAATACATGTTTGCAACTCTATGTTTAACATTAAAAGAGTGCAGAAAATGCCTTAACTTCTTACACTGGATGTAGGTGGACTGCAAGTATCCAATGAAACTGTAGTCAACCTTTTTTTTTTTTTTTTTTTTTTTTAAATGCAGTATGTTTTCTATATGTTTAGCTTGATTTTAAAGTTCTGTGTCTCTTGTTAGAGTTAATCTCATCTCAGCAAAAATGAGATGATTTGGCAACTCGGAAGTTGTCTTTTATAACTCAGTGGTTTGTTAGTTATCGTGAATCTGTAACATTTCAGCCAAGTCTGTTTACTTAATGTCTCCTGTTTAATTTTAGCTTTAGAAACTTATGTCATTGACTTTGTCCTCTGTAAGTTAATGAGGAAATTCTCCTTGTTTTCACAGTATGATTTTATAGCAATGTCATAAGTTATTAAAAAATAAAGAAATAAAAAATTAAATTTTCTACTGAATTTCTCTTACCCAATTGTTACGGTCATTCTAAGCTGACAATTTGGTGTGGAAAGTACCAAAGTCATAAAACTGCATTTCTGTTATTTAAATTGCTGTTCAGCAGCATACTGATATTCTAAGCAAAGAATTGTGATTATACTCCAGAACTGACAAGGAGAAGTACACTGGGAACAAGAACATAAAGTTTTAGTGATGGATACAGGATCCCGGCAAAATCGACTCTCTCCTTTTAATTCTGTTCCATTTTATACCTCTCTTGCTGTTTGAACAAGAGACGCTGTGTTGAAAGCTATGCTTCTAATGAAATCTTTTTCTTGCTAGCATTGTATGTAAATCCTAAAGTTTGAAAGGCAGAAAAAAAAAGCTTTTTAGTACTTTAGTCCTACTTTGGGCACAAGGTTGTGCTACGTGACCCCCAACAATGTGTACATTTCTGTGATTATATGAGTATTTTGGGCTCCATAAGCCTCGGCAGAAACTTCCCACAGCAGCAGGAAAAAAGATTATAGATATTAATCTGTAACAGTAAAACTGCCTATATTAATCTAACAATAGGTATAATCTATCTTTAGAAACCTGGTTTTTTAAAATGGAAAAATAACAAGCTTGTATTTCTTTAGATGTTGTAGATGCTCATAAATGGAAACAGGGAGAAACCTTAATATAAAGCAATTGGCACTTATATCTGCTCTTTAGGTCTGGAGCTGTTGTGGATGCTTTTGTATATTTCACCTGGTGTGTATCCAAAAGTGGGCCAAGGACAGTCTTTTCCTTGTGTCTTCTCCTTTGACGGATGATGATTTTGGGAAGAAAGATTATCCCTGGCCATGGTGAGCTCTTCATGGTACATTTATAAAGATATTTCTATTGTGAAACATATGTGAACTGGAAATACTTTAGAAAGGAATGGTACCTGTAAATTACATGCACTCAAAAAGAAAAAAGTTTAGAAGACTGACTTTTCTATTGTTTTTCTGAATTATTTTTAAGTTTTCATTAACATGATTCAGTAATATTTCGCAGTGATATTTAAAACCTACTGCATCAAATTTGTTTTCACCTCTGAGAAGGTAACTTATCTGTCATGTGTCTAACCTTCTAATATTTATTTCTGAATGGCTTTACATATTTGTCACTTTAAAAATTGTCACTGTGAAATACATTTTAAAAAACATTTCTAAAATAGCAAGATTTTGGGATTTATTTTTTTATTTAGTCTCTATGTAACTCGAGCTTTAAAGCCAGTCTTGCGCTTTTACATGAGATTATATAAAGAAGGTAATATTGTGGCTACATGTAAGGAAGCTTGCTTTCTCAGTTGGTTTGTGTCTGAAAGTTCAGTCAAGGTTTCTCTGTGCATGTTTGTTTGGTGCTTTATTTTCCCACGTACTCTTATATGGCAACTTGTAATATCTTTGAGACAATCCTCTCCCAAATTTGGTTAAAAGTGCCTGTTGGATTCAAAAGCTCTATTAATGTGGGATCTCAGAGAGCAGGTTTGCTTAGGAAATAAGATATAAAATTGTTGACTCGCAGCACCTCAAGTTGATAATGCTTATTCTGCTACAAACTAGTCTTATGTTTAATCATAATGTTTATACTGAAAAAATTTCATGGCAAATGGTATTTTATTTGACATTCAAGCACGTGATAAGACCTTAAGCAGTTACTATGGACAAGTGGTTTATGGCCTGTAATGTATTATATAGGGGCAAATTGACATTTTATAAAAATGTGTGCATAGGTCTTTCAAAGCCTCTGTTCTTTTCTGAGGAAGAGCTCCTTGTCTGTTGTCTTTTCCCAGTGTAGCCAGAAATGAGAGCTCCTTTGTTTCTCCTTCCTTGTGTCGCCTCTTTCATCCATGGCTTGCACCTGAAAGGCTTTAGGGCCTGTGGCACTAACAAGTTCCAGACCTTTGGTGCCTATCTACCTTTAGGAATATTAAAATGTATTTTTTAATATCTGACACCATCGAGGATAACAAAGATCTGTATCTTATAGTATCTAAGATACTGAAGTGATACAATCTAAAATTTTTCAGATCAAATTTTAATTATTACGCATAGTTGTAAGAGCATAGTTAAATTTTGTTTTATATAGCTTATAAATTGCTACTGGTAAAAAACCTGGTTTTTAATACCTTTTTTGATTGCTTCTTTTTAAATAGGTTAACTCTTTGTTGCCTACATTCATTTGGTATTATTTGACATAAAAATTGTTCTGTGTGCTTGCTACACTGAATTTTTTTGTATATATTCTTAGAGAAAAAAGATTGCAGTGATAGGACAATTCTTTAGACATTCTAATGAATGTGTTGTAAAATCTGACATACAGTAAGACCTTTATTGTATATTATAAATTTAATTATGATGTTATTGGTTACAGTAGTTGTGAAAATATTAATTGGTAACCTTGTAACAGTCTTGGGAAATGGAAATGATAAAAACTGTTTCTCTTTTTAAAAAAATCTTCGAAAAATTGTTTTTATTTTCACTCCCTTTTTCCCTTGTTGTAGTCCAAAATGTAGGTTTGAGTACAAACGGTCCGAAACTCCTAGTAGATATTACTGTTACTGTGGAAAAGTGGAGAATCCAACACTGGACCCATGGCTGGTACCTCACTCCTGTGGTCAGATATGTGAGAGGGAATTCAAACCTTCTTGTGGTCATAAATGTTTGCTGCTTTGTCATCCAGGTAAATCCATTGCACCTCTTGATTGTATGACCTGTATTTATGAAGTTGTTACACAGTTTTACTTAAAATCTGATAAGTATATTTAAAATTCTCAGAATAAAACAGATGTAGTCAAGGCTGCATTTGCTGAATGGCCATTGGTGAGGTTTCTTTTTCCTGTGCTTAGGACCCTGTCCACCTTGCCCAAAGATGGTTACAACCACCTGTCACTGTAAGAAAGCTAAACCAGTGCCCCGAAGGTGCAGTGCCAAGGAATGGTCATGTCGCCTGCCGTGTGGACGAACACTGCTGTGTGGACAACACATTTGTGAGAATTCCTGTCACGCAGGTAGACCTGCTTTCTTAAACTTCAGAGGAGTAGTTGTTTTAATTGGTAAGATACATGTTAGTTTTGCAATTCCTAGTCTCAATGTCACTTTGCAATTACTTACAGGAGATTGTCAGCCTTGTCCAAGAGTCAGTAAACAACGGTGCATCTGTGGAAGACAGACAGCAGAAAGACTTTGTGCAAGTCCTCAGTGGCAGTGTGATCAGGTATGTTGAGGCTGTCCTTTTTAGCTTATTTCTCATCTCTATTCATTTTGATTACTCAGTGTTAAGGATTGGAAAAACTCGTTCAGTAGGAAAATAATTTTATTTTTTATGTTTTGAAAGTGCAATCAAAAATGTAAGCAGCAGTGTTTGAGAATGGATCTCCTTGCTGGTCCGGTTAATTTCTGACAGTTAAAATGTCACTTTCCTGGAATTGTGCTAGGGTTAAACTAGCAGTGAATTTGACCTTGTATATTCTGTTTCCTTGCACTTGAGGTTGAAATTTCAGCTGCTATCTTCAAAAATAACCATGAAACCATAGCTTAGTACATAAGAACAGAGTGGTGAAGTCCCTGCAGGCTGGAAAAAGGGGAACATCACCCCCATTTTTAAAAAGGGAAGCAAGGAAGACCCGGGGAACTACAGGCTGGTCAGTCTCACCTCAGTGCCAGGCAAGGTCATGGAGCAGATACTCCTAGAAACTATGCTAAGGCACATGGAGAATGAGAAGGTGATTGGTCACAACCAGCATGGCTTCACCAAGGGCAAATCGTGGCTGACCAATCTGGTGGCCTTTTGTGATGGGGTCACAACATTGGTGGATAAGGCTAAAGCAACTGATGTCATCTACCTGGACTTGTGCAAGGCGTTTGATACTGTCCCACATGACATCCTTGTCTCTAAATTGGAAACATGTGGGTTTGATGGCTGGACCACTCAAGTGGATAAGGAACTGGCTGGATGACCGCACTCAAAGAGTTGTGGTCAACAGCTCAACATCCAACTGGAAACCAGTGACGAGTGGTGTCCCTCAGGGGTTGGTATTGGGACCAGTGCTCTTCAGCATCCTTGTTGCTGACAAGGACAGTGGGATTGAGTGCACCCTC
>NW_010310666.1:0-12809 GCF_000700745.2 Antrostomus carolinensis
GGGTGCACGTGCTGCTCCCCACTAACCCTCTGGCCCCAGGGCTGTGTGCTCCAGCCCAGCAGTCCCTGCACTCCCTCCTTCCCTTTGCCAGCCTGCCTGCTGTTCATCTCCGTCTGAGAGCCCTATGGAAGCTCCACCATTACCCTGGAGATGTCCAGCAGAAGCTGTGTGACGCGTCCCGGTCAGCCTGCTGCTCTCCTACACACTGCCAGGAAAGGGACTCCCAGGAGAGTACCACAGGGGCGCGATGCCTGAAGAGGGGACAGGCTTCCCTACGTACTGAGATACCATTTATCTGCCATGAACTTTACATTCTGTGCTATATGGAGAATATCCACCCCAGTGCCTGGGTGAGGTGCCCCGTTTCTAACACCCAGCCCCCAGGCAGGGACTTGTACGGTGCCTTCCTGCCACAGAGGCATCCAGCGTAACATGGCCCCACTCCTTCAGAAGAGACTGGGGTAATGTGGGAAGTGGAGTGACACGAAGGGGACGTACTGTCACACGTAATCTCCTCGTTGGAGCAGGTGAAGCGGTACCGCTCTGTGTAGGGGCTGTCCCAGAGGAACTTGCATGATTCTAGTTTCTTTGCCTCCTCATAGCACTTATCATGCGCTTGACAGCACCTGGGAAACAAGGAGGAAAAGGTCAGAAAATACCAGAAATGCAAACTCAGCTGACCTGTAAGACACAGAATCACAGAATCATAGAATGTTGGGATTGGAAGGGACCTCAAAAGATCCTCTAAGTCCAATCCCCCTGCAAGAGCTAAATGAGATCACACAGGAAGGCGTCCAGGCAGGTTTTGAACGTCTCCAGAGAAGGAGACTCCACACCCTCCCTGGGCAGCCTGTCCCAGGGCTCTGGCACCCTCACTGTAAAGAAGTTTCTTCTGAAGTTTAAGCACGTAAATACACGAGTATTGCTTTGACAAGGCACTGAAAAAAAAATTAAAAAAAAATAAAAAAGATACACAGTGATAAGAAGGCAGACAGGAGGGACATGGAAGGCACCAGCATTAGCAGTTCCACCAGCTAATGGTCCAAGAGCTCTTTGGGATCCGTGTACTTACTGGAGCATCTTCACAGAGTTGTCCATTGGGCACAGAGAAAGCAAAAGCCAACATTTACCCTACGCACCCACCCCCAGCAGCTGACGAGCTCACAACTGATACAATTCACTGTGTCTTGGCTACCAGACTTGTGTGATCTCTAAACTGCCCGAGCCACTTCTCAGCATCTTGCAGCTCAGCCCTGCACGTGTTGATGGTCGCGCAGCGGGGCAGCGTGCGCAGAGCTGCGTCCCGGCTGCTGCCACAGCACTGCTGCAAAAAAAAGGCTGGAAGGAGTGCAGTGCAGCTGCCACAGAGGAGCCAACAGAGTTGTTGGGATTGTGTTGTATCTTAGTAATAAGGCATCAAGGTGTGATACTACACATCCTTTTTATCTTGAATCAGCCTTTGAGAGAAAGCTTCATTCACAGCAGCCGGAGAGATTTGTGAACATTTATAGGCAGGGCCAGCTGCGAGGAAGCTGGAGTGCAGAACTGTGAAAGCACAAGCAAGGGAAGGAGTTTGTAAAAACAGAGTTTGGCAGACCTGTCAAGCTCATCCACTGGAGTCCCGTGGCCTCCCAGGCCGCAGTAGCAGCCGTAGTCTCCAAATTGCAGCAGAGGATGGCTGTCGGGGATGGTGCATTTGATCATGCTGCGAAGCTCCCACACAGCCCGGGGTGAGACAGCATTGCTGGCTGCACCCACTGAGAAGAGACACAAAGGTTAGAGTTAGGCATAGCGTTACCAGTCTGGGGGTGCTGGGGGCCCCGAGTGCCACCTACTCACCAGCGAGCAGGAGAAGCAGCGCCAGGGACTTCATTCTTGGAGGACTTGACAGAGAGACTCATGCTAAAGAAAACGCGGCTCTTTATAAGACAAGCTCACCTTGACGTGGGTATGAGATAAACAAGCCAGTTATTTACGTTACTAAATGCAGATTTCTTCCATCAGGGGCTGTGGCCAGCAGATTGTAACATGACCAGTTGAAGGCCAGTGGAGCTAAATCTCTGAAAGCCAGGAAGGCAAATATTTACTCTCTAGATTTTTGATATTAAATTCTTTTAATGCTACTATTAGAAGCCAGCCTGAAAGATCTGGACATTTTTAAGTGCTCACTGCTAAAATATAGTAGCAGTGTGGTAGTTACATTGGAAATTGGTGGCACACTAATATCCATCCCACTAATACTGGCATCCTCTTTTTATGGAATCCCACTTATCATTAATCATAGAATCCCAGACTGGTTTGGGTTGGAAGGGACCTTAAAGCTCATCCAGTCCCAACCCCCCTGCCAGCAGCAGGGACACCTTCCACTAGACCAGGTTGCTCAAAGCCTCATCCAACCTGGCCTTCAACACTTCCAGGGAGGAGCAGCCACAGCTTCTCTGGCCAACCTGGGACACTGTCTCACCACCCTCACAGTGAAGAACTTCTTCCCAATATCTCATCTAAACCTCCCCTCTTTCAGCTTAAACCCATTTCCCCTTGTTCTGTCACTAACTGCCCTTGTAAAAAGTCCCTCCCCAGCTTTCCTGTATCTCTCCAAGGATTCTCCAGGCCTAATCCATAGAATAAGGTACAGGTCGTTCACTCTCCCCAAATGGCCATTTGGCATGACCTGAACTGACAAAATTCAAGCTGTTTTTCACTTTGAAACCATCCAGGAGAAGAAGGTGCTGCTAGGCAAGAAACAGGAGCCGAGCAATTTGGAAAGCCTCTGTATCTGGCTTAAACAAGGAATAGTGTCTGTTTCTACATGACCTTAAGGGGGTTACACTGGAATGAACTGGGCTTGGAAGTTTCAACACACACAGCAGACTTCAGTAGCTCAGAGACACCAGTTTGTCTTTCTCCAGTGCCAAAGCAGAACTCAGTTAGGCCCTTTGGTTCTCTATGACAAGGCATGAGGTGAGTTGGGAACCTTGAAATAATGGGTAAGACAGAGCTTCCTGGAGTCAGCCTGGGTTAGTCCAACATAGTGCACTCGTATTCAGAGCCCAGAGGATCCAACGCTGCCAGAGCCATAGGTTTGGCATTTCTACACACTCCAGATACAGATCCTAGACTGCTCACCTGACACTGAGAGCCTGCACTCATTTCTAAAGCCCCTAGCAAGCCTTTGGCTTTTAAGAGCAGAGGAAGAGGCAAAGCCCACCTTTCTGCAACAGCCTAATATACCCGAGTGCTTCTTCAGGAAGCTTAGGGCTCAGCACCCTTCAGGAGGTTCAAATGCAAGTTTCTTTAAGGGACATGAGGACATCTTCCCCCTAATAGCAGCTGAAACTATGCCAGGGTGCCCATAGTATCCATAGGATGTTGACATATCCATAGGATGTCCAGTTAAAGGCAGACATGCTGATGAACAACCAGAACCATGCTGACTTTTTTTGGTCTCTCACAAGCTCTCTGATTCTCTGTGATTCCCCACTCATGGGTTAGCTAAAGCCAAACAGATGCTGAGTTACAGATTCAAGATTCTCATGTCCTCATAGTGAGAACACTGAACAAACATTAAAGCCTGACGTAAAGGACAGTCTGTACTGCAGTTAGTTCAGAAAAAAGGATTTAATCTCTTGCCCACAGAGCAATCTGCTGACTTTCCCTTCAGTACCCACTTCACTGTTCTCTTTCTTCTTTGCTACTTTGGCCACCTTTACTCTTAATTATCTCTTCTTTTACCTATGAACCTTAAGACACAGCGGTTCCTTCTTCCTCACTTCTCAATGTCTGATTTATTATTGATGTTGTCAAGAAAACTTCCAATAAACTGTTTTTTAAAAAAATAACCAATCAAAAGTACTGTCAGCTCTTGGATTTCATACATTTTAATTGAACAAGGGAATCACCAAGTGTGGGAAAACGAGCATGTGAGTGTCACAGCAGTGCCTCATGAGAAAAATCCCAGCAGGATCAAGATTTTTCCATGAATGCTATTTCTGGGTTTCCCCAACCTGTGCCACGTACAAAGTCACTGGTTCTCCATGTCCTTGTGAGGACATCCCAACTGGTTCCTAAACTTACAGGCTTAAGCCTTAATTAATTTTTAAGAATTCTCTATAATTAAGACCTGCTGCACAATGTTCCCTACTATTTCACTCTCTTAGACTTCACCTTTCTCCTGTAGTGTTGTCTGTCAAGGACTTTTCTTCTCCTCCCATCTCTGCATTTTACTTTCTTAGATCCAACCTCCTCAGTCCACCACAGTCACCGAATCCAGAGCATCTGAGCCAAACTCCTAAGCACCACACCACCTCTTCCTCTCCTGAGCCTACAAAACCTATACAAAACCTCTGTAACATAGAGAAGAGACACCATCTCTATTAAAAACAGATCTGCCTCACATTATAAACTGGGCCACTGCCAAAGTCTGGGAGCAGAACAGAGTCAGAGCCCTGCCTGGGGCTTTTATCCTAATGGCAGGATGTGACTCCTGCCAGGTCCAAGTTCACCTGAAAGCTTCTCCATGTGAAAAATCTCCCACTCACAAATAAAGACAGGAAAGGACAGTTTTCAAATAATTTATTAGGAATTTAAAACTGAAATCTGGAAAAAGGGTTACAGGTGTGGAGAGCACAAACATTGGAGTGTAATAACTTACTGGCTTAAAAACACAGCTTTATTTCTTTTTTTAAAAAAATGCCCACCCTGAAACCGGAGCCCCAGCCTCCAGGCAGTGGCAGCACTGGCCAGAGAGTGAACCACGGCCCAGCAGCAGCACAGCTGGCCTTGGATGTCTGGAGGGGGCACGGAAGCAGTTCAGCGCATGTACCAAGAGGGAGGAAAGCGCTGTCCGCAGACCCAAATCTGAAGTATATAGAATAAAAATAAACCCAATAAAATGCAGCTCTTCTTTAATTAGGAAATATTTAAAAAAACAGACATACAGACTCTTGTCTCAGTAACAAAAATTATTGCTTTGTGTTTTCAGTACTGATCTGTTAAGTACCCTCTTACCTAAACAGAACTCTCCAAACACATCGCCCAGGTCAGGACAAGCTCGGCAGAGGGGGGAGGGATGGAAGAGAAGGGCCCTGTGGGCACTGTGGCCCCCTCAGTCCTTTCCTAAACGCCCTTCTCCCTTATAGGGGCTCAGTTTGGGGGAAGAGAGGGAATGATTTTTAAAACTTAAGATGAAGCTGTTATTTCCCTGGGAAAAGAGTTTGGCTGCATCTTAATAAAAGGCTTAATCACCCCCCTTAACAAGGTCTTTGGTTCACTGAAATCCAGCCCCAACCCTGCCCCGTGTAGTCCTGCCACAGGCTTCCCCTGGCCGGGGTTTGTTAGCAGGGGCCTGGAGCGCTCCAGGGGAAGCCTCGGCAGGTTCTGGAGAAGGGACCAGACCACCCCCACACAGGACAACGGCCAAATTCCCACAGCCTTCAGAACACAGAGTAAAGCAAACGGGAAGCTGCAATTCTATAATTCATATAATCCCTGAGAAGCCCTTAACCTGCCCCCAAATCACCCCCCTAATGCTTTTCTCCCTCGTTAATGACTCCCCAACCCAGTGCCCTGCCCTTCAGAGAACCACCACCCAAATCTCCCCCCTGGCCCTGAACAACACCCCTTCCGATACCCTCGCCTCCGGAGGAGCATCCCCTTTCCCAGGAAATCTTGACGCAAGCGATAGTGTTTGGAGAGTGAATTCCTTTCAGAGTAACCAAGACAAGCAGTGGCGGGGAAGACAAGCCCTTTACCTAAAGCCAAACCAGGGGCCGGCGCTCCGGAGCCCGGTGATGGAGTCTGTACATCGAGCAACAGGCAGCAGCTTTAACCCGCTCAGCAAAACAGCCGCTGGCCGGTACGTTTCACCCCCGCCCCCACCCCCCCTTTCAGCTCATCAGAGGTCTTAAAATCTTACAGTAAAAGGTGTACAAAAAAAGAACGGAGTCCTGTCAGGATTCTGCTGGAGAGTATTGCTCACACTGCGGCACCAAGTCCAGGACCTGGAGCTGCTCCTTGAAGCCAGGCTGCAGGCGGCAGCCAGGCTCAGCTCACGATATTTACATATTATACAGGAGGAAAAAGAAAACCCCACGTAAAACTAAACCTAGGAAAAAAAAAAATCCTTTCAGCTGTAAGGATAGTGTTTTTCACTTAGCAAAATATACATTTGTTTTGTTCCATAGCGATGTCCAACGTTTTCAGATCCTTGGAGTTTCACACTTTTCAAAGCCTCACATTTACAAAACAGAAACAATTAAAAACAGTTTCTTTTAAAAAAAATAGAAATACATCAGTTCCTCTCAGCCTTTGCTCTCTTTGTGTCTCTTTCTTCCCTTCAGAACTGCATTCTCATTACATACCGTGCTTTAAAAACACTGACGACAACAACAACAGAGTTGAAAATATTCAAAACAGTTTCAAAGCCAAATAAAAATACTCCTCAATAAAAGCTACCTAACACAATCACAAAGCCAATTCATAAAATATGTCTACTAGCTCGGGAAAGAGCAAACAACAAAAAGAATGGGTAGCCCCCAAAACAAGATAAAAAAATAAAATAAAAAAATAAACCTAACAGCTAATAAAATAAATAAAAGAAGAATCGGTGGGCTGGGGGCAGGGAGGGGGGAAGCGTAAACCGTCGGTGGTTAGTAAGAAAGCGAGATGATCTCCTCGGGTTCAGTCCAGTGTGGTCTGGTCAAAGGGAGAGATCAGGGCAGGGCGGCAGGAGCCTGGCAGCCAGCCGGCAGTGTGCAGTTTGATTCAAGAAAAAGGTAACCTTGGCTCATCCCCCGAGGCTCACCAGATCCTCCAGCCGCTCTCCTCGGTTAGGTCACTGGGGAATCTGCGGGACACAGCAGGGGAGGGAAGGGACAGGATCTAGAACAACCAACAGCTTCTCTCTTGGGGTTTTCTTCCTGCATGATCTGACAGAAACACCCAGTACCCAAACTTGCCCCAACACAGGCTGGCTCCGTGTCTCGCTGGCTCAGGGACGGGGCAGAGACGCTTCCATCTTTAATGGGAAACAAGGCCCCGCACGCTGTGCAGCCTGCCCAGGCCTGTGCTCTCCTGGCCCCCGGGAAGCCTGTGACGTAGTGGGGTCCAGCCATTCCTCCAGCACTCGGCTCAGTGCAGCCCTGCTGGGGGCTCCTGCCCAAACACCCTTCTCTGCATTTTGAAAAACTGGGGGGGGGCGTTGTTTGTTTGTTAATTTTATTTTATTTTTAAACCAACTAAGTTCAGCCATGTTTGCAAAGCAAACAGAGACCATCCACCAGCTCCCCCTCAGGCCCATCTGAGGACCAGAAACAAAACTGATCAGACTCAGATTTCCCTTCTGTCCTTCTTGCCCCAGACAAGAGAGAAAGAACCTCACGCCCCAGAAACAGCATCTCAGCTGCAGTGAGAACAACCACCTGCATGGAGGAGCTTCCCCAGCCACGCAGGTGACCCAAGCTCATCTCTTGGGATCACCACTGGGTTGTGATTCTGGGCCACCCTGCAGACCTTTCCTCCTTCTGTCAGTGCTCCCATTTCCTTCCCCTTTGCACCCAGACACTACGTGATCTCTCCACAGCATTCCCAGCCTGGGGAGCACGAGGTAGGAGCCCAACCTGCCAACCCTCTGGTGCAGAGGAGAGCCCCAGACTGGCTGCAAGACTCCTCCTGTGGACTGGGTCAGGCCAACAAGACTCACAGAGGCATCCACAGCTCTGCCGAGAAGCCCAAGCACAGGGGCCATCTCAGAACTTCACTCCTCTCATTAAATCCTGCTCAAAGCTCTCTTACCTCCTGCCTCCTTGGTCCCCAGCTTCAGTGATACCCATTGGTAAAAGCTGTTGCAATCAAGGGACCCTGTGAAGAAAGAATTAAAACCCCACTCTTAGACAAACAAAAGTGAAGGAGAACTACTACCACAACAAATTCAGTCATGGCCCAGATGCTGGGAAAGCCAGTTTCAGTTGGAGGTGCCGAGTCTGCAGAGCACATCACCCTGCAGGACACTGCATCAGGGCCGAGATGGGCTCTTGGAAAGCCTGGGCCAGATCAAGGAAAGGTCTGGAGATGAGGACCTTGAACGGTGGCCAGGGAAAGCCAGCGGAGCTGAGGGATGTGAGCTCCAAGTGAACTGCTGCACCCTGCACTGGCTGTCTGTGGTCTGGGGCTCAGCGGTGGCATGGCAGATGCCAGAAAGCAGGCTGTGGGCTGAGAGGGGGCTGCTCTCCACTGCTCTGCTCCATCACCACGTGGAGATGCAGCTCCTTCCCCTGGCCGTGCCACTCTCCATCTTCCTCCCCCTGCGCAGAGCCCGACAGGGAACACTCACCCCTAGGCTGTGGCCAAAGCCGGTGCTCGGGGCTGGACTGGCAGCGCTGATGTAACTGCTGACCCCTGAGTCCTGGTTGGCGGCTCCATAAAGCTCTGCCATCGGCCCAGGGCTGGTGGTCCCCAGAAATCCACCGGTGCGACTGGGGGTGGAACCTACAGGAGGCAGCAAAACTACAGAGTGAAGATCCCAAAAATGCAACCCCGTCCCTCCCCCCTCCCCCAGCCCACGGCAAACCTCGGTGACAGGACACCGCGCTGGGGAGGAAAGTGGCAGTTACCTGTCCCTCGCACCACGGCCGCCGCAGCCGCTGCTGCCGCCATTGGTCCATACGCAGTGAGGGGGATTGCTGGAAAAGAAGGAACAGGCACCTCAGGGGCACTGCGGCGACACGGGAACCTCCTCAACACGAGCCTTCACACCCTGCTGCAGAACATCAGGCCCACACAGACTTAGCGGCTTAGCGCATCACACAGAAGATCCGAGGATGACAACAGGGGAGCGCACAGCCCTGCATTCACTGGCACCCACCCTTTGGCACAGCAAATGTCTGGGGGAACTCACTAGCCCTGCTCTGCTGAGCCCACACAGCTGGGAGCACGACGTGGGAGAGCTGAACCCAAAGTGGGCAATTTCAGATGCCTCCTGTCACTACTTAGCGTGCAGGGTGCAGTTAATCTGAAGCCACAGATCTAGATTTTGGCTGTAAATGTGGAGAAACGCAGCAGCTGGGCAGCTCAGTGTCCTGAGGCTCAGCCCCTCCTCTGTCCCTTGGTACTATTTTTGAATAACAGTTGAATAGCCTCTTCCTCCCTATTTCTCTACTCTGCTCAAGATGCACCATCCTCCCCACTCCGAGTTTTGCTCCTGAACTGCTCAATCCTTTGGCGTTCACTGTAGAAGAGCCAGAAACATGTACCTAGGGAGCAGGAACTAGAAATGGCTTAATTAAAACAGTAAGTCTTAATTTATATGTAGCAGTTCTAATTCCCAACTCTACTGCCACAGGCATCCAGCCCTCGGGGCAGGAGGCATCTAGCCAGTGTGTTTCTCTTTGCCCTTAAAATGACTGGGTCAGCATTTCATGCTTGAATGTGAAATTCACTGTGATTCTGTTTAGAGCACCATAAAAAGAGGTCAGAACAAATCAATCGCGTTAAGGCTGAAACCCAGACTAGCTTATAAGGGAATATTTAGTAGCAGGCACCAGCCTGTTTCAAGCAAACGTCATATGAGGCTTATATCTGGGTTAGCCGCCCGTTACAGGCCCTGGGCCAACATGAGCATGTTCCTACTTCGCATCACCCCCCCGAGATGCTGTTCCGGGCAGGGAAGGCGCTGGCAGCAACCCTCCTGCCCCATCATTGCTTCAAATCCCCAACACACAGCTGAATGAATGTGGTTTTACTGAGAAAGGAGGTCAGGTCTTCTCAAAAAGACTCCAGTTCTTTTTTCCAGCAAAACCCCTTCTCGCTTTTGCGGTCTATCTACCGAGACACCAGGTTCGTGTTGCGATGACAAAGCACCTGCACGTTAGCTCCCCGCGCGCTGGAGCAATCATCCCTGCTTGTGCCATCCCCTCATCTCAGCTCCACTTGCCAAGCCCATTTACACACACGCATCCACTCGAAGGCACAAGGGCCCTCGAGCGCTGCACAGCTCGCTGGGCCTTTGTAGGAACCGAGGGGGCCCTGCCCTTCGCGGGACCAACTCCAGCCTATCCCAGGGAATCGCAGCTCTTGGCCCAGCCAAGAGGCTGCCCGGGGACTGTTTAACAGTAGGTAAGCGTAAGGGGAAGGGAAGAATGCCACGATCCCCAGCTGGTGCTTCAGCCAGACACTCAGGACTGTAAGCTAACGTGGCACCCAGCCAGGACAGCGGCATTAATAACTTCTTGTTGTACACAGCCCTGGTGAGCCGGTGACAGCCAGGCCCCGGGCAATTCACCTCCACTAGGACAGGCACAGTGCAGCTGGGAGGGGACCTTGGAGGGAAAAGCACTTTTGACAAGTCACCAACATTCCTCTAGAAATTGTATGGGTTGTGCTGAAAAACACACATGTAAGTAAACAACTGGACCCACATCTCCTTTGCTTGGCAACCAAAAGGCTGAGAGGTGGGGGTCAGGTGCTTATGCAGTTACACACGTGGTGTCAGGGAAGGGTTTGATTAAGAGGGGGCAAGGATTTGGTCTCTTCCTTCCTTCCTCAGGGCAATTTGCTCATTAGCGGCTGCCAACCTCAGGAATGGAGAATCCCCAAGGATCAACATGGTTCTGTGCCACAGAAACGCCCTTTCAAGCCTGTTTCTATTGATAATTCCAGGAGAGCTTCTCAGGAAATTTTTCCACACCCCCATGGCAGAGAAATTCAAACCCTGAAACAGGTGGGGGCGAGGAAGCGCTGGAGAGGAGGAACATCATGGAGATACGATGGCACATGGGGAGCAGGGTGCTACACAAAGCTGCTTTTCTACAACAAAAACCACAGACACAACAGAGCTGGGGAAAACATGGCCATGGAAGGGAGAGCAGACAGACGGAGCATCACCTAGAGAGAACACACTGCACACAACCCAGGGGCTGAGGATCCAGAGGGTGTTTGCACTTTGAGGACACTGAGCCAGGACCAGCCCCTGGAGAAGGTCCTCTGCCCCCGTTTCACCCCACAGTTCCCTCTGAGCACTGCAGGACTTTGTAGAGTCCCACTACACTCGCTTCTGCCCAGGAAGCCTGTGTGGGAGTAGCTGGGGAGCTGCCACCCACAGCAGGGAGAGCGTTCCCTGCAGCTCCTCCTGCACAGGGAAGCGGGATTACAGTAACCAGGATTGCCCCCACACGCTCTTACTCCTCCCAGCACTCCAAATCTCATACTTGCAGCAGCTGAGGTTAAGGTCGTTTGTAGACCTTCGTGAAGTCACTCTGTTCTCTGCAGTTTTCCATATCTGGTTTACACCCAGCCTGGGGCAAGGAGCTAAAAACAAGGCAAGCAGCAGGAAATGCCATCTAAGGATTACACGCCTTCATTTGGTATGAGCTGCATTACCCTTCTCAGAGGCAAGACACATGGCTCTGATTGCCGCTCCAGCTTTCCAGCCCCAGCTTTGGATGGAGCTCGTACAGACAGAAGAGGAAATAAGGAACGTTTCCAGTCTAACTGCACCAGGCTGTGGAGGAGCAACACCACTGGAACAGCCCAAAGCCCCCTTCTCCCCTTCCAGCTTGTGAGTTTAGGAAACGAGCGGGACTGACCTGTGAGCTCAGGGAGGACGGGGGCACTCGGGAGAGGGGTCCGCTCTACACGGAACTCTAAAAATGAAATGCAAGACAGCTTAGGAACTCGTCAAATGCCCCGAGGGAGACCCCGCAGAGAGGTCTGCTGGGGGAGCAGACTGCAGCCAGACTGCGACCAAACCAGTGTCTTCTTTAATTTATAACTGGTGCTGAAAGGTGCTGGACTCCTGCCCTGGAGACTGAAAGGATCAATTTGTCCTTAGAATAAATCTGGGCAAGGCAGGGCAAGTGCAAACTTCACCGTGTAGCCTCAGGTCAGCCCTGGAGCACCACTCCGTGACCCATCCAAGCTGACTTCTCGGCTGCAGTGCCAGTGGGTGCTCAGTACATGCCCCACTCATCTGGGCATGGGTTTGCAATGAGGCACCTGAAGCCACTATGACTGAGACCCATAAACTGGATTCACAGAGTGTTTCCAGACAGCCAGGAGGCAACAGCAACTTTCAGCCACAGCCAGCCCGGGCTCGCCTCAGGCAAAGAGGATATTCCCCATTCCCAGCCCCTAAAATCAAGAATTCATATATAAACCATCACACTGAGGGATGGAGTAAGGAAGGGATGCTCGGAGTTGCCACTTCTCCAGAAAACAGCAAGACAGTCTTTCCCCTGAGTGTGCTCTGCCTCATTCCCTTGCCTCACAGAGAATGGGAGGGAGAAGAGGCCCCAGAAAGCTCTGAGCAGCTGCGACACAGCAGGTTCCAGCTATTGATCCCAGAGTCATGTTTTGAGCACAGGAGGGGCTGGGAGCTTGAAACCACCCAGTTCGTGGGGGATCTGCAGCCCACCGCCCCAGCAGATGTTTTCTGCAGGCTGGGAGCGGTCTAGGCACTGTTCAGAACACAACTGTAGAGTTGCAGGCACCTGCGTTTTGGGTGCCTAGGAGTCCCATGGCCCATCACGTGGCCATCACGGGAAAATCATGTTTTAAAGTCCTGTGCTACTTTCAGAGCAGTGGCAACTCTGGTAAAGAGAGACAGACAGACACAAAGGCAGCGAGACAGGCAGAGCTGCAGGGGCCCTTCTGTGTCACAGCAGCAGCCCTGCGGAGGAGGCTAACGAAAAGGGTGTCAGAGCAGCCTTGGGCTGTTCCTGCCACTAGAGTGTGAGGATAATCCTAATGAAGGACAGGCTGTTCCCACCTATTCCAGGGCTTTACCCCTCCCCCTTCCACTTCCATCTCCAATTTAA
>NW_010310666.1:12829-17707 GCF_000700745.2 Antrostomus carolinensis
GAAAGAGTGAAAGGGGCAGAGCCTGGGTCACGGATCATGCCAGGGACTCCCATCACCTGAAGGCAGATCAAAAAACCAAGCAGGGAGCACCACTCACCAGGGAACTGGTAAGTGTAGCCAGGTGCAATGCCAGTGTAACTTCGACTCGCGTAGGTGGCAGCTTGGAAGCCTGGATAACCTGGGGGGAGAGAAAAGGGCTGTTACTGCAGGCTCACAGGGTCCATGTCCCCACTGCCTGGCTGCTCATGAGCAGCGTGAGCATTAGTGTTAGAAAGCACAAACAGGGCTAATAGAAACCCCGGGAAATTGCTGGGCAGAGTCTGCACACGTCCAAGTCTGCAGAAGAGTTTTAGCAGGCCCATTTAATTCTTTCTGCACTCCAAACATGTAAGGACATGGAGTTTTCCTTCTCAGAAACTCAGAGCTCTGCAGACTAAGGCTTTCTGATGCATCAGCTGGATTCCCAAATAGGAGGACATCAGGGAGGTGGGGGCATTTGAACAGCTGAATCGCTCTGAGTCACTTTTGCACTAAGAAGTGCTGGCGAATGCGGGCAGAGCGCTTCTTCCTGATGTGGGGCAGGAGGACAGCTCCTGCCGTTCCCCAGGAAGCTGACCACCTAAACAGAACAAGCCTGTGAGAACGCAGGGCACTGACTCAGAGATGAATATTTGATTTGAGATCTCCCAAGACATGAGTACATGGATTTCCCAGTGACTCAGCTTGAGCCTTGCTGCTTTAAAATTCAGATGGCTTAGAAAAGGCAAAACCACAGGCTGGAGATTTATTTTCCTTCAATAAGTCAAGTGAAAACATTGGGGAAAAAGTGCCCTTTTTGGGATTTTGTTCAGTGACTAACTGCTACTCGGCAGGCTTAGCAAGGAGAGCCAGGCTGAGTACACCCTGCCCAGCAACACCAGCGGTGATCCCAAGCAAACAGTGTGCTCTTGGGTCAGCCCAAGCCTAGCTAGAGCGAACGTGGGGAGGGGGAGAAGCCAGGAACAGCACCAGAGCTGGAAGGATCACACCTGACTCTCAGATCCAGGCATGAGGGTTTATAGGCCTGGAAGTGGGGGCTACAAAGCACTTTTTTCTTTTTTTAATCTTTTGTCTGAACACATCTGCCTTAGAATCACTGATAGGCAGGAAACCCAGCCTGCTTGTCACCAATGTCTCCTTACAAGACAGTCCCACGATACATGCATGGTTTTCCTTGCACTATTGGATACATGCTGTCCCTGAGAGGGAGGGAACAAAGTGACACAAAACTTAACTAGAACTTTAAGGGCTTTTTATAGTCTTTAAATTGCAGTGAGGACATTTATACGGACCACTGTTTCAAGTGGAAGCTTGGGGGCTCTTTAATCAACTAATTAATCAGAAAGCCTGCAGAAGTGTGGGAGGAAGAAGCCTGGGCACAGATTACTCCACACAGTTCAGTTATGAGCTATGTAGTTGCATCCTATTCCACGAAGGGCATTAAAGAATCACAGTCTATACACGACGGTGCAGGACCGTTAACGGAGTGGCAGAGGTCCAGAGCTGCCCAGCACATGGCTGTGCCCAGCCAGCTCCAGCTGTCACAGGGCAGCAGTGACAAGTTTGCAGTTTTTCCAGGTGCCACCAGAGGGCAAGTTGTGATCACAAACAGGTCCCGGTGCCCTCCCCAGCGTCCCCGGCCTTGCACCAGGGAAAGCTGCCCTTGGCCGCCCTGCCTCCTCTCGGAATAAAACCTCTAAGCTGCTGCCTGGCACGACTGGGAGCTGGGGAGGAGATCTGTCCTTGGGCTTACCCAGCATGCCGATCCCGAGCATGAAGGCATCCATCCCGTAAGGCATGACTCGGGACCGCCCTCGTGCCGAGCCCGTTGGGGACATCACCTCCTTTGGCTGGGCTTTTTTACACTCCACCTGCCACGAGAAAGTAAGATCAGGCTTGGCTGTCAGCGGCACAGAGCCCTGCCTCAGAGCACAGGCCAGGCAGGGTGCCCGCTGTGACAGCACTCCCAGCCCTGGCCACTGCCAGCAGCCCGTCCCGCTGTCCTTCCCAGTGTCCCTGCCTCTGGCCCACATGCTACCAGCTCTGCAGTCACCTCTGGCAATGGGGAGCTCAAACACTTGCTTTTCTCCTCCTGGAGCTGCCCTCAGCGCTCTGCCTGGCCCTGCCTCAAAGCCCAATTTTCCTCATTTCTGAACAAAGGTAAAACCTGTCCCCTTCCCAGGACACCAAGAGGTTTCACGTAACTTTGAAACCTCCAAGTACTTCACAGTGCCTCGTTACAGTTTGCTCTTCTTGAAAGCTCAGTACTGTGCAGGTTCACCTCCACACTGGGAGCTTTTCCCCGACTATCTGCTGGGATTTTAAAAAAGACTGAATCCAGATCCCCACTGCAGAGGAAGTGTGTCAGGACCCAAGTGCGGGATTTTGATAAAAAAGACTGAATCCAGATCCCCACTGCAGAGGAAGTGTGTCAGGACCCAAGTGCCACACATCCTGCCCCTGTGCCATTGCCCCCTTCTCCATCCCATGTCTCTGTCCCTTCTCCCCCGGGTTCTGCCCCAGACACTCACCATTTTGTTGTTGATCTCATGGAAGTGTATTTCACATACTTTTTCCACAATGTCTTCACTTTCAAATGTGACAAACCCAAAACCTGAAAAAAAAGGCAAAACTCCTCAATCAGGTCAGAGTTCTGCACAGTTCACATCCGCTACCCACATCCTTTCTTTGGCAGGAGAAGAGAAGAAGCCACAGGCTTCTAGGACAGTACAATCAGCCTTTTCTAAAACAGCTGTCACTCATCTTCTCTCTCCAGCAAATCCTGCTTTTATGCACAAGAAGAACAGGACGATTCCCTTATAGATTCCCCTTTCCTTCTCATCCTGTACTTCCCACCCTCTCTGAACCAAACTGCTCACAAAACCAAGTCTTTTTTTTTTTTCTCTTTCTTTTTTTTTTTTTTAACTTTGCTATTTGCAAGGCAAACCACATGGCTGATAATGCTGGGGAGGATCCCAGCAGACGCTCACACAAAGAGAGTCGGAGGAGAAATGAACAGCTGCTTGCCAGGACATCACCATCCTTGCTAAATGCACCCCACCAGCAATAACACCCTGCACGTTTCCTCTTCAGTCACCAGTCATAAACCAGGCAAATATCAGCCACGCGGTTGTACAGAGCAAGACAGATATACACAGGCAAAGCGATGAGCAAAGTTTCACCAAAGTAAGGTTAGTATCTGGGGTAAAACAGGACAGGATGTTCCTGGCCCGCACTCACACCTCCTTTTTCTTCTCACCAACCCCTTTGCTGACAGTTTTGGCAAAGACCAGCTCGGGTGGGCAGACGAAACTCTCAGCTGACTGCAGCCGTTTCCGGAAACCTGAGGCAGGTGGGAGGATTCTTTAAGCTTGCCTTACAAGCAAGCTGGGATTAAGCAGAGCTTTCTGCTTTATAGAACTGGCCAATTCCATGGTGCTTCAAAATAACTTTTAAAAACAGACAGGGATCCGCCACCCAGAACCCCACTTTTTCTCCATACTGCCAGAAAAATCTCTCCATAAACTTCTCTGCCTGTCTGTGCCAGGTAGTTTCACGTCATTCACCTCACCCACAAGCAGAGGAACTCGGGAACTCAAGAGCAAAACCCTGATGCGGAAGCCAGCCCTGAGCCCCATCAGACCCCTACCAGGCCTGGGCAGAGCCCCACACAGCCAACACGGTGCCTGGCAGCTCTCCCTGCTCCTTCCAAAACACTTGACAACTCTTTAACTGGACTAGTGACTTGGAGGCACCCGGGGAGGAACAAGGGTTAACACTTTGTCTCTTTTAAGATGAAGCTGGAACAACATCCTAGACCAGGCAACCAGAATAGATTTAATGGCTTTAGAAAAGAGCAAAAACCTGAAGGGCACACAGTGCAGCGAGAGCAGAAGGGAGCGTTCCCTCGCTGCTCCGGGGGCAGAGGTGCTTGGAAGTGCTTCAAACAACACACAGACACGAGAATGGCCCAGCACAGGGCTGTTACTGGCCCCGATTTGGAAGATGCTGAAGCTAAGTTTGCAGGTTAAGCTGTTGCCAATAAATCTCTGAGCCGGTACAACGCTAGTGTCAAGCCCTGCCGTGTGCCGGGGCAGCTGCTCTGAAGACTGAACAGCAAAGCAGAAGGAGGGGACGCCCAAGGGTGGGCTGGGTCTGGGTGGTACAAATATTACAGCCTTGCTCCCATCCGGTAACCAGACTCCACCAGCAAGACTCAGGTAAGAAAAGGTGACCCGGGAGCACAAGCGGGCTCTGGGCCGAGGAAGGGGTGAGAGGCAGGCACTCTTCAGGCTCTCGTGTCAGCTTTCCCAGAGCTCAGATTACTCGGGACAAGGTAAGACACAGACTGCGGGCTGGAGCCATGGAGGTAAGCGGGCAGGGGAGGGGGCTGCCTCCTCTCACATATCTGCAACTCGGCGAGTTTACAGCACAGGAAATGCACTGGACAAAAGCTCTCTGTGCTGCAAGGGACGCTGGTAAAGGATGCAGATGCAAAAGGATGGGGCGACTGCAGGCAAGATAAAGAGCAGCTGGGACCCGCATGCCCTGCTGCTGGGCTACTAACCCCTCCCTAGGCAAGGCAGGAGGGAAACCCTCAGCATCTCTCTCTCCTACAGCCAGAAGACCGCTCTCACCTCGGTGTCGGTTGGTTGTCTTGTCGAACATCAGCATCGCATCGTCCACCTGCAAAGGGAAGAGCTCCAAATCAGATTATTGCTGTTGCCATACCTCCGACACATTTGCCCAGAGGTTCCCAGGCCTCCCCAAACCAGAAGGGATCAAGATGAGACCTCCCATTCCCAAGAAGGAAACAGGGTGTGCACACACACACACACA
>NW_010310666.1:17748-17955 GCF_000700745.2 Antrostomus carolinensis
CCCCCACCCCCCCCCCCCCCGGGCCCCCCCCAAAGCCACAACCAACATGGTCCCAGGGCAGGTGCTGCCGAGCTGAGCCCCCTTGGCCCGGCCCCTGGCAGCAAGCGACCCCAATTGTTTGCTTGGGGCTCCAGCCGGGGGGCAAGGAGCAGGGAAGGCATTGTTCCCAAATCCCAGCCTCAAAGGAGAGGAGAATTAAAGGGGGGG
>NW_010310666.1:18184-19769 GCF_000700745.2 Antrostomus carolinensis
TCCCATCCCCCAGCCGGCCTGGGGCTGCTCTCCTCCCCGGCGAGCCCATCACTGCCTGCTGACACCTTTCCCCCCCATCTTCCCGCTGGGTGTTGCCTCGCAGAGACGCATCTGCACCGCTGCGCAGGTCAGGCCGAGCAGGGTTAAAAAATACACTTCAATCCCCTCCGTGTAAGCCCCAGTGTAAACCTGTCCCACTGACCCATCCCTCCTCTCTAATACCGCTGCCGTAATCCGATTATGAAACTGGACATGCAAGTGCTCAGGGGAGGCGGCGGCAGACTCCGGCCAGCAGCTGCCCCAGCCCTCCTCCTCCTCCATGTGAGAGTGCTGCTCCCTGAGCAGCGAGCCCCGTGCACCCCTGACTCCATGGAAGGATCACTCCCTTGCCTTGTCATGGGAAGCATCTGCATTGCTGTCTTCTCTGGAACAGCCACCAGGAGAGCAGAGCACTGCCCATGTCCCCGCACAGGCAGCATGGGCTTTGCTCATGGAGAGCCAACAGCCTTGGTCAGGGATGGGAGAGGGTTGTAGCCTCAGCCCCCCAGGACAAAATGGGACACCTGGCTCCACCTCAGTGCCACGAGGATGGAAGGAGCCCTTCCTAATGTTTCCAGTGCCACCACGAGCAGACAGAGATCATCTTCGATGCCCTTGGGCTTGTCCAACTCATCCACCCCACAAGAGACAGGTGACAAGAGACAACCTGGCTCCTGCTCATCCTGTGCTCTTCCCGTCTCAGCTCAGTCTCTCTCAGGCAAGGCAACAAACAACTAAGAAATGTGTCATGCATCCAGTTGGAGCCTCAGCAGCTTCCCAAAGCACAGCCAGGGAGCTGGGGGCTGATGCAGCTCATCATGCTGCCATTCCCCATCGCTGCTCGCTCCTGCCCCTTCACCATTCTCCTTCATGGTGCCAGCACAACTGTGACGTGCTGGAGGGAAACTTGAAGTGGCTTAAAAATATTTCAAGAAGTTTTACTCCCTGTTTTTGTTCATTTTTGAAGATAGATTCACTCCTCCACCCAGTTCGCAGAAAGCCTGGGCACATAGCTGTCCTCCTCCCCAGCAAACACTGGGAGAAAGCTTTGTCAACATCACTCTGCGGCGGTGTCACTCCCAAAGATTTCAACTCAGGTAGCTGGAGCCACAAACCCATCTTGATGGGTGATGGACATGAGAAAGAAAATCCCAGCAGGGACAAGCACAACCCAGCTGCTGAGTTACTCTGTCCAACCAGCCCCAGCAACAACCTCTTCTTCCCAGAGCCTGGAAAGCGGTAGGTAGCAGCTGCAAGTGGCAGAACCCAGCACACATCCACACACAAAACCACCTCACAGCAATGGCCGGGGCAGTGTCTGGGCACTCAGAGCTGGGGGACAAGCAATTGCTTCATCCCCAACTGCACCCTGTGGGCTGAGAGAAAAGCTGAGCCTTTCTCCAAGTTTCTGTTGGTGCTTTGAGATCAGGTGCCCACTCAGAACCTCAAAATGTACTCGCCTTGCAAAAACACATTGACAGTAACACACCTGCTCTGTTTGAAAGCTGTTTCCTGCCATTAATTAAATTGAAGATAGATAAATACC
>NW_010310666.1:19845-20172 GCF_000700745.2 Antrostomus carolinensis
GAAATAGCCTCACCTCACTCAATTTTAGGGTCACAATTCAGCGTATAGCTACAACTGATGTCTTTTATTGCCAACATCAACAACCTTATACACGAACAGCTTCTTATCTCCTTCCAAGGCAACAGGTGAGATGAGTTGGGGAGTCTCAGACAACACACAATCAATGTCAAGAAATAAAGCAGAGCCCCATAACCACCTCCCATCAAAGCCCAGACCCTCACAACCCCAAACCCCGCACAGCCAGGCCCACACCGACCCCTCAACCATAACCAGGCATGAATAGCAGCCCCCGATGGGTGGTTATTGTAGGGATGAACCGACTCCCCC
>NW_010310667.1:0-1236 GCF_000700745.2 Antrostomus carolinensis
GGCCTTGTTGATCTTCATGAGGTTAGCACAGCCCTAGCTCTCCAGCCTGCCAAGGTCCCTCTGGACAGCACCGTGTCCCTCCAAGGAAAACTCCTTCCTCCAAGGATTTCAGTCAGACTGGGCAGAAATGGGCAATTTCCCCAGCCTGCACGTGGCCAATAGCTATCGCTGGCCTGCTTGCCTTCCTGCTCTGCCTCCTAAGCCACCAGAGAAAGAAAGCTCAGCCAGCCTGGTGACACCACCTGTACGAGCCCAACCCACCAAAGTTCACATGCCAAAGGTGTAGAGAAGACAGCAACAGCTGAGGCTCCTCAGAGACCAAGATCTAAGCCCCAGCAACGCTACCACCAAACAGCACCGACTCGCTTTAAGACAGAGGGAAGTGGTCAGTATCAAACCACTTGGCAAGGCATGTTCTTCACCCCAGAAGATCCCTCTTGCTATGTGACTACCTCTTTCCTCCAGCCCTGTACGCAGCCAGAGACTCACTTGTTTTGAACTTCAACTCCTGCCTGTCAGAGCAGTTGAGCTACAGCACGTGTCAAACATGCCCTGCAATGGGTGGTGCCTTCAAACACTCTCCCCTCACCACCTCCCCAAAACATTTATCTACATCTTCAGCCTGTAATCATTGGAACAGCTGTTGAAGATGAAACATAAATGGATCCAGTCCCAAGCATGTGCCATGTGCTTGCTGGCAGCAGTGAATCACAGAGCCGGGTGGCAGTGATGGGTGGCACTCCACCCAAGAGGGGTGTGAGATCCTGGCATGAGACTGATGGGCAAGGCTGGGTTTGCCCAGTGGGAAGAAATGCAATGGAGCTGCTGGGACAGACGTGACACAAGCAGCTCCAGTTGCTGAGTAAGCAGGAGGAAGGTGTTTCACTGGTCCTCTGCAATAACTGCGTTCAATCGCTCAACACCGATGGACCTGCCTTGTGTGCGCAACACGGGGTGTGAGATCCTGGCATGAGACTGATGGGCAAGGCTGGGTTTGCCCAGTGGGAAGAAATGCAATGGAGCTGCTGGGACAGACGTGACACAAGCAGCTCCAGTTGCTGAGTAAGCAGGAGGAAGGTGTTTCACTGGTCCTCTGCAATAACTGCGTTCAATCGCTCAACACCGATGGACCTGCCTTGTGTGCGCAACACAGGCTGGAACACCACCACACATGGGCTCTGCACAACCCTTGGGTTTGGCTTTTGTTTCACAGAATGATAAAATGGTGGGGTTGGA
>NW_010310667.1:1416-5195 GCF_000700745.2 Antrostomus carolinensis
TGGAACTTCTGGTGTTCCAGTTTGTGCCCATTGCCCCTTGTCCTGTCACTGGGCACCACCAAAAAGAGCCCGGCCCCATCCATTTGGCCCCCACATTTCAGATATTTATAGACATTGGTCAGATCCCCTCTCAGGCTGCTCTTCTCCAGGTTGAACAGTCCCAGCTCTCTCTTCCTTTACCTCCACCCCAGGCTCCCATCAGTCTGCTCTCCCCTGCGCTGCTGCTCTGTCTCTCCTCACCCTCTTTCTGCTTCCACCAGTGTCACAGAAATGTCCCCTGGGCAGTGAATTTAGGGCTTTCTTCTCTTGCTGTGGGCTCTGTCCCACATCCACACACCACCACCTACCACACAGCTGGGCAGGAAAGAAGGGAAACTCTTTTCTGCATCTCCCCCTTGCAGCTACAGTAGTGGACAGGGAAGGGAATACTACAGCAGCTGAGGGGTTGCTTTTAGCCTGGACCAACTTCACAAGAAGTGGTCTGCTCTTCTAGACAAGCCACACCAGGCTGATGGCAAGCAGATGCTTTCCCTGCTGCCCCAGCAGATCCTTCCTTGCACTCACCCTGCACAAGTGATCTGTGGCTTTGCCTGCCTGTGGCACTCAGTCCAGCTAGATCTGCCTTTCGTCCTTGCCAGAGCACTTGGAGCAAGGAGCTGGCAGCCAGGTGAGGACAGTCATGCCCAACATCTGCCCTGGAAGCAATATATGCTGGCCCAGGTGCTTTCTCCCACATCTTTTGCACAGAAGACAAGGACTGGGGCTTGTACAGAAGCAAAGCTCACATGAGAGCCTCAGGATGGGGTTAAATCACAGAGGCTGAAGTGCTGTCTGATGGCATCTCCAAACATCTCCTAGCAAAGAAGTATCTGCAGCTGCTCTACTCTTGGAAGCTACCGCTCAAGCCACCCCACAGAGGTTGGGAACTGTGCTAGGTGTGAATTTCTGCCCAGAAGGCTCTTAGGTGAACAGCAATTCAACAAGAATGCAAGAGCAGCTTCAAAGTCTGTCCAGGTAACAAGGAGGTAACTCTCAGTGCCCAGGCTCACCCCTAATGACAGCAGAGTGGCACAGGAACACCCCAAAGGGAACCAGCCCCCTGCCAGACCAGAAACCGACTCAAAATCATAGAATTATAGAATCATACAATGGTTTGGGTTGGAAGGGACCTCAGTCCCAACCAGTCCCAACCCCCCTGCCATCAGCAGGGACACCTTCCACTAGACCAGGTTGCTCAAAGCCTCATCCAACCTGGCCTTCAACACTTCCAGGGAGGAGCAGCCACAGCTTCTCTGGGCAACCTGGGACACTGTCTCACCCCCCTCACACCAAACAATTTCTTCCTCACATCTCAGCTCCATCTCCCCTCTGCCACTTTCAAGCCATCACCCCTTGTTCTCTCACTCCCTGCCCTTGGCCAAAGTCCCTCCCCAGCCTTCCTGGAGCCCCTTCAGGTACTGGGAGGCCACTAGAAGGTCTCCCCGGAGCCTTCTCTTCTCCAGGCTGAACAGCCCCAACTCTCTCAGCCTGTCCTCACAGCAGAGCTGCTCCAGCACCCAGACACCTGCAGCACATCCTTAATGCAGCTACATCAGTCTGTAAACAGCAAATGAGCAATAATTACTAGGAATACAGAGAATTGATTCACGGCTGACTAAAGCATTAATGTAAACAGGAATATCTGGGTGGGGGGGATGAGCTGTCTGTGAAGTTTGAGGGAACTCTGAGATGTTATTTAGCACTAATGAGACAGATTGGAAAGCAGAAACAGTATGTGAAACTGAAGTGTTTTTAGTAACAGATGGATGTTGCTAATAAAAGTTTCAGGACTGGTTAGCAACGTTTCTGAGTAAATGAAGAGCTAAAATAACAGTCCAAAGAAGCACATGAGGCATCACTTTTAGTAGTACAGACAGAGAAGAGCACAATGCCCTTTCCAGAATTACAGCCCAGTTCAGTCAGCCCAGTTTGAAATACAGCTAGATCAAGTCCACTCAAAATCAGCCCTTGTCAACAGTCCCAACACGGGCTGATGGACAAGTCAAAGCTCTTTGATTCACCCTACATCAAGATTTCTTAATCTGATGAGCTCATCAGACAGCAAGAGACCGTTCACAGGAGGAAACCAAAAGCTATACCCAGGCCTTCAAGTATATAAACAAACAAGGGGAAACCACCACACCATTTAAGGCTTGCCTTATGTTTTATTTGGCAGTAAATAAAAACCACCAGATCAGTTCTGCACAAGATGATCACCAGATTATTTTTTTTACAAACAACAAAAAAAAGAGGCAGCCCTTGGGTATGTTTTTAAAGGCTTAAGTGGTTAGTAAGGCTGAGAAATTCTGCCCTACATAATACACTTTCCCAAAGGCCATAAAGTCTGGAAAAATCTTGAAGCTGAACACTTGTACTAAAAACTAAACCAAAGTACATGCTACTCTGTAAACAAGAATTGCCTTGTGACAAGCCAGCAGCATACAAAGTACAACACCAGGTCCTTCCACCCAGGGAGGAAAGCCTGCAAGTTACTGTGCCAGTTCATTTAGTGCTTAGGGCTTCTTATCCCATTATCACACTCCTGCCCCAGCCTTCAGTTCTTAGGAGACAAAAAAGGAGACAAACTTGACTGCTAAGCAGGAAGCACACAAGCAAAAACCCCAGAGATAATAAAAATGCATGCTTTCTGATGCTTTATCAGCATAGCTTGTATTTACCATTTCCACAGAAAACTGAAGTGTCGAGAGCCACCCAGAAAGCAAAGCCAAACCCAAGTGCACAACTGCATTTGATTTCTTTTTCCACTCTCAATTTGACTCTCATTAAGGCATTAGGATTTTAATAGAGCAAGAGTAGGCTGGACAATAGCTTCCTTTTTTTTAAAGGGCAATAAAAATAAAGCACTAAATGTGTTGCATCATCTTTACTCCTCGATCTTGCAAAAGTGTTTGTGCAAAGTCAAAAGGAATCTGCACAGTGACCATTATCACAGGCTGGTTTGGGTTGGAAGGAACCTTAAAGCTCATCCAGTTCCAACCCCCCTGCCAGCAGCAGGGACACCTTCCACTAGACCAGGTTGCTCAAAGCCTCATCCAGCCTGGCCTTCAACACTTCCAGGGAGGAGCAGCCACAGCTTCTCTGGCCAACCTGGGACACTGTCTCACCACCCTCACACCAAACAATTTCTCCCAATATCTAATCTAAACCTCTCTTCTTTCAGTTTAGAGCCATTTCCCCTTCTTCTGTCATTAACTCCCCTTATAAAAATTCCCTCTTCAAATCCAAATCCAGTTGCTCGGTCTCTGGTTGATCATACCCAGTTCTCTCATCACTGTACACCAAAGGAAGGTGCACCAAGTGCACCGGGCCAGACAGCAACACATCAACAAAGGGAATTAATGCTAGAAGAGCTTTAACCAGCAGAGCAGCCCAGCTCACCCCTGAGCACTGCAGGGAAGGGCAGCAGGTCCCGGCTGCACCAGGCTCCCTCCTGGACAGCAGAGCTGGGAAGAACAGCAAGGCAGACCCGCAGGAGAGGGGATGAGGCAGCTCCCAGACACGATAGTAACACACATCTCAGAAATATCTGCTGAGAGACACCCGGGTGGTTAGGGAAGGGCTGCTCCCCTGGCTGAAACACTCACCTGGGGACGGGGAGAGCACGGGTAAGCTGGCAAGGAGCAGGGCGCGGGGCTCTCGGGGGGCACAACTCCCTCTCCCAGCCCCTTCCCTCCAGGCACCCCCCAGCAGCCTCCCCAGTGCTCGGAGAGAAGTCAAAG
>NW_010310668.1:0-6322 GCF_000700745.2 Antrostomus carolinensis
GGAGAAAGTAGGTTTTTAAGATTTGTTTGTGGCCAAAGGGAGATTGAGCTGGGCCGCAGCTGCCCAGGCCGAGGGCTCCTCAGGCCGGGGGCTCCCGTCCCCCTCAGTCACTCAGGGGAAGGCGTCCCCAGGGCCATGTCCCCCCAGCTCATCCCCAGATGCCCCAGTGAACCCCCCTGGAGCAGAGCCAGGCCTTTGGCTGCCTCCTCATTGCCTTGCCCTTGGCAGTGGCCAGGTAGTCATGCTGTGCCTTTGGTTTACTGCCTTCTGGTGCTGGCTGCCACGATGCCCTTGGCTGGAACGGCGCTACCTGAATCCAGCCTTTTCCATGTCTCTCAGGACTCAGCTGAGGGCAGCTGTCCTCGCATCACCCCAAAAGCCCGCTGTAAATGTAGAAGTGATAAGAGCAGTCAGCTGGCTGGGAGGGGAGAGGAGGGAGGAGGATGTTACGTGGAGAAAGTTGAGGGTCTCTTGTCTCTCAACCTGCAGAGCCCTGTGCTGGTCAGAGCTTCCCCTTGGACTAACCAGTCTTAACAGCAAGGTAAGATGCAGATCCAGCCTATACATGAGTCAGGGACAACCAGGGCTTGCCTAGCAGGATTTGCAGAGGGGGCATGGGAACTGCTGAATAATCAAAATAATGGCATGGGGAAAGACTTTGTTGTTTTCTAATACGCAGCTGGAGGAATTACTGGCAGCAAAGTAATGCCCAGAGCTGCAATGTCCCAGTGCTGTAGTTTCCCAGGTCAGCTCAGTGTCTGCTGTGACTCAGACTCTGTTTGAAGCCAGGGCTGGGGACACCAGCAGGTAAAGGAGAGGGACTCTGTTTGGTTAGATATTAAGAAGACAGAAATAGAAAGAAAGTAAAAGACAGAAAGAAAATAGGCTTGCCATAACTTTCTGAAGACACAGCATCACCCAGTGTAGGTCCTGCTTTGCTGTTCGCTCAGTAATACCGTGCAGGGATGAGATTAGCAGCACTGAAAGGATGTAAGGACAACTACTGTCTTTTAAGAGAAGTTTAAACAGCTAGAAAAAAAGCCCTGTCTTCCCTCCTTTCTGTCTGGGCCTTTTGAAATCTCTGCTTGCTGCAGGTGCTGTGCTTTATTCTGTTAAAAAACCAAAACAAAACAAAACAGCAAAATCTGGGGATTTGGGGGAGTCTGGGAAGCAGAAGGGATCAGGCAGATCCTCAGCACAGGCTGGTGGGAGCTGACACCCAGGTCACTGACTTCACAAGGCCAAACCCTCCTGCCCTGGCAGGTGTCAGACCCCAACCTGGCACCCGTCTGGCTGAGACCAGCAGAGGGGCAGCAGGACGGGCACCTCCCTCCAGGACAAGTCCTGCTTCTCCTCGAGTCTGTTCAGCAGCGAGGAGGTTTTTGCAGTATCATATCTCAGGGAGATACAGGTCTCATCCCTTGAGGAATCTGGAGAGAAGGCCTGGAAAACATGTTCATTTCCTGGGAAATTCCAATATTTAACCTGTATTGTCACTTCAAATCCAGCTGTAAAGCTGCAAGTGGAGATTTTCCTGGGGAGGGGATAGTCTGAACAACACACGTGTTTGGAAACATCAAAGTGTTGTTGCTCTGGAAGGGTAAATCCCAGTTCCTTTTCCCAAGCCCGACCTGGGTGTCAGACACCATTTCATATCCAAACACACACACAGAGAGAGAGAGAGAGAGAGAGAGAGAGTAGCCAATGCATCCCAGCTCCAGAAGGACAGATGTCCACTCCAGGATGTGACACTGTGATAGATGAGCCCTCAGTGGTGTGAATTGGGGTCACCCCATGAAACGCCACAATACCAGGGATGGCTCAAGTGCCTGGGGCTTTTCTCCTGAATCCTTTTGGCTTCAGTGCAAAGCCAGGAGAGAGCAGGGTCTGTGGGTGTTGTCCCTGCTCCCTCTGCTCATCCCAGCCAGCTCAGCTCCCCCCTCACACTCAGCCCTGGATCCTCTTTCCTGGCACTGACTTTTACTAAACCTTTCCCTTCTCCATATTTTTCCTGCAGTCTCATAACACCTCCCTTCTTCTTTGCCCTCTGCTAAATACAAGCTGATTACTCAGTTCCAAGAAACCTGATCTTTATGGCCAAGTGTAATAAACAGGACCCAGACATGTGAGACAGCACAGTAACAGCTATTTCTGGCCAGTAGATTTGTTCCCTCATATATTGGCTGTTCCGAGCTCCCTCGGAGGAGCTGAGGTCACTACTGAATTTCAGCCTGGAGCTTCCAGCTGGAATTTGGGAACATTTAAAAGCTGGATTTTTGTTGTTGTTGATTTTTTTTTTCCTGTTTCATCTGCACTCTGAACTGGTCACCCCAAAGGGTAGCTGGTTTCCTTGGTTAGCCAGCAGTGCCTCGCCCTGCCCAAGGGGCTGAAGGGGAAATAAACACCCTTTTCTGTGGGGTCCTGCAATGCTGAGCTTCATCTTACCTTGCTGGGACTTGATTCACCTCATCTGACGTGCGTTTGAGTCAGGCAAAACACACCCTGTGACCACCCCCTCGTTGTGTCTGGAGCCTGTGTCACCCCAGACAGCAGAGCTGCCAGCCCAGGAACCAGTTTCCCAAGGCAACCACCCAAAATCCTCAGTCTTCTTTTTAACTCATTGAAGGTGCTGATGCTGGTTGAGAGTTGAGGATCCTCCCCTCTCACAGTCATGTCCCTTGATACCTTCGACGTAGCTCAGGGGGGTACAGGGCTTGGGAGGCAGTTTCCATCTTTCCCTTGGCCTGACCCAACGAGTATATAAGTTGATGGGAGTTTTTTCTTTGCTTAACTGAATGTCTTAAAGAGCAGAAGGACACTGTGATCCTGTAATGTCTATAAATACCCAAAGTGTGGGGGCCAAATGGATGGGGCCACATTCTTTTCGGTGGTGCCCAGTGAGAGGACAAGGAGCAATGGGCAAAAACTGGAACATTGGAAGTTCCAGACAAACTTAAGGAAAAACTTCTTTCCTGTGAGGGTGCCAGAGCCCTGGAATACGGTCCCCAGAGAGGGTGTGGAGTCTCCATCTCTGGAGATGTTCAAACCCACCTGGACACTTTCCTGTGCAACCTGGGGTAGGGAACCTGCTCTGGCAGGGGGGTTGGACTGGATGATCTCCTGAGGTCCCTTCCAACCCCACCAGTCTGTGATCCTATGACACTTGTAGCCCTGCTACGTGGCTCCTCAACCTCTTCTTTCTCACCAGGTCCTGTTCCGATCCTGCCAGGATGTCCCCCAAAAGGAAAACCCCCAAGAAGCCCAAGGTGGATAAGGTGGATTCATCCATCGCCCCGGTGATGGTGGAAGATGCTTTGCTAGATGTTGAACACTTCAATCACTTGAATAGTTTGTACGACAGTGGCTCCAACGGCTTCCACTGCACGGCCACGGAGGTGGAAGCGCCGGCTCACGGAGCCAGACTCCTGGAGGGGATGAACCAAATGCGCCAGGAGCGGTTCCTCTGCGACCTCACCATTACCACCAAAACAAAGTCCTTTGAGGTGCATAAACTCGTCCTGGCTTCTTGCAGTGAGTATTTCCACCACCTGCTGCAGAGAGACCCTCAGCTACAGCAGGTTGAGCTCCACAACGTGTCCCCACTGGGTCTGACCACTGTCATCAGCTACGCCTACACGGGGAAGCTGAGCCTCTCGCTGTACACCATCGGCAGCACCATTGCTGCGGCCACTCAGCTGCAGGTGCCGGCGCTGCTGACCACGTGCAGCAAGTTCCTCGTTGGGGAGATGACTGTGGAGAACTGTGTGTACATCGCCAACATCTCATCCACCTACGGCCTCAACCAGGTGAAAGAAGCCACCCAGAAATTCATCCGGGAAAACTTCTTGGAGTTCTCCAAAACTGACCAGTTTATGAAACTCCCCTTTGATCAGATCAATGAGCTGCTGATGGATGATGGGCTGCAGATACCCAGTGAGGTCACAGCCTTCCAGATCGCTGTCAAGTGGTTGGAGTTTGACCCCAAACGGGTTCGATTCGCTGCCGACCTCCTGAGCAACATCCGCTTCGGCACAATCTCTGCTCCAGACTTGGTCAACCACGTGCAACCTGTGCCACGCATGATGCAAGATCCCCAGTGCCACAAGCTCCTTGTGGATGCTATGAATTACCACCTGCTCCCCCACCAGCAAAACAGCCTTCAGTCTCGGAGAACCAGGATACGGGGAGGACAGAGGGTGCTTGTCACAGTTGGGGGTCGTCCAGCTTTGACCGAGAAGGCTCTTAGCAGGGACATCAGCTACAGGGACGCAGAGGGAAACTGGAACAAGCTGACGGAGATGCCAGCAAAAAGTTTTAACCAGTGTGTGGTGGTGATGGATGGATTCATCTACATCGCGGGTGGTGAAGACCAAAATGATGCCAGGAACCAGGCCAAGCACGCCGTCAGCAGCCTGAACAGGTAAGACGGGCTCCACCTGGCCAGGCAGGCCCTGGGGAGGGGTTCAGAGCCGTGTCACACCTGCTGTGCCCCAGCACCCCCGTGGGGTGAGGGACAAGCACGTCAGGAAGGTTCCTCTTTGCCATCAGTAACCAGGAGGGAGGTCTGGCCTCTGGGATAACGCTGCCAGAGAGGGACAAACGCAGCGAGGCCCAGCACAGGGTGAGACACAAGACCTGGGAACCACTTCCAGGGAGTTATTCTGTGTCACCTCAGACTGAGCTTCCCCTGGGGACTTTGGGCTGTGCTGCCCACATCCTCCAGCAGCGCACAGCACCAGTGCAGGATGAGGGCAAGGCAGGGCCCCTCCAAAGCTGCGAGGATCCTGGAGAAATGGGAGTCCTGGTTCTTTAGAAGTGACTCATGTTGTCACTCTGGGGACCTCCCCTTTCGCCCACTGGCTGCTCCTCCAGGCAGTGCCAGCCTTGACCTGGTCTCTGCTTTGTCTGGATTCATTTTAAGGCAGATTTCCTGTCTGTGAGATTCCTGTCACCCTTCACGCTTTCCTCTCTCCACCTCCATTTCTCTCTTCATCATTGAAATGACAAAGTTTGTTTCCTGAATCCCCATAAACCCGTCACTGGATTGCCAAGGGATTATATTCAAAGAAAAGAGCAGTAACCATGGCAACCAGACATGCAGTATTTTATTTGCAACCTAAACCTGAACTTCCCCATGGCTCTGCCCATGGCTTGGCTCAGCCACCTGTGGCTCCAACCCAACGCTGGCGTGGCCCCTCATCACCACCCCTCGGTGAGGAGCTGTCACTGGGCTCTTTCTCCTCCACCGAGTGAGGTTTCAGGGACTCACTGGCAGGTCTCCTTTCTATTTCTGGCCAGTAGCTTATCCACCTTTCCCAGCCTGGCCTTTGTCCCCGTGGCACTGCGCTGGGGACACAGCGGTTCCCCCTGCCATCTCGTGAGCACACAAGGAGCCAGGTTCTTATCACATGCCTGGTTTTGGCCTGGCAGAGTGGACAGGGAAGATCCATCCCTAGATCCTCTTCTACCTGCTAAAACCCCACAGAGGGGACAGCGATGGTGCTTGGGGACACCTCAGATCAGTAGCACTCGCCATTTCCAAGCCAGGTTGGAGCTGGTGGTGGCAGGAACAATGTTGGGCCATCCCAAGGCTGTGACAACAACCCCAGCAGTCACAGTGGGACCCAGTCCTGTGCGGTGCCATCGTCTCCACCTGCACTGCCCGTCCAGGTGCTTTTTCACAGCTGGAGAAGACAGAGAGGCTCTTCCAGAGCACAAGTTGTCTCCTCCAAAGGCAGATGTTTGGCAGGTTCATCTTCTCCCCGTGGTTCTGATGCTAGTTCTGGACAGGTGGATCTGCCCTTCGTCCCCCAGGTACGACCCACGCTTCAACACCTGGCTGCACCTGGCCAGCATGCAGCACAGGAGGACACACTTCAGCCTGAACGCCTGCGACGGGCTCCTCTACGCTGTCGGAGGGCGCAACGCCGAGGGCACCTTGGCATCTGTCGAGTGTTACGTCCCCACCACCAACAGCTGGCAGAGCAAAGCAAACCTGGAGACACCCCGCTGCTGCCACGCCACCACCGTCATCGATGGCAAGCTCCTGGTCACTGGTGGCTACATCAATCATGCCTATTCCCGCACCGTGTGCTGCTACGAGCCCAGCACCGATGCCTGGAGGGAGCAGGCGAGGCTCAGCACCCCTCGGGGCTGGCTGCTGCCACGCCACCACCGTCATCGATGGCAAGCTCCTGGTCACTGGTGGCTACATCAATCATGCCTATTCCCGCACCGTGTGCTGCTACGAGCCCAGCACCGATGCCTGGAGGGAGCAGGCGAGGCTCAGCACCCCTCGGGGCTGGGCCTGTGCCGGCAGCGG
>NW_010310668.1:6381-9924 GCF_000700745.2 Antrostomus carolinensis
GCCCTGGCCCGCCACCGTGGCCGATCGAGCCTATGTGCTTGGTGGGAGCCAGCTGGGTCCCCAGGGTGAGCGGGTGGACGTGATGCCCGTGGAGTGCTACAGCTCATTGACAGGGCAGTGGAGTTACGTGGCACCTCTGCCCACGGGGGTCAGCACGGCTGGGGTGGCTCTGCTGGAAGGGCGCTTGTGCCTGGTGGGTGGTTGGAATGAGAGTGGGAAGAGGTATCAGAAATGTGTGCAGTGCTACAATCCTGACCTCAACGAGTGGGCTGAGGACGAGGACCTCCCCGAGGCCACCGTGGGTGTCTCGTGCTGCACTATCATCCTCCCCTGCTCCCCGAGCTCCCGGTCCCGGGCCAGCTCTGTGGCTTCAGCAGCAGCCAACACGTAAAGAGCCCCGTGTGCCACGTGGCTTACAGCAGCAGCTAGGGAAGGAGACAGAGTTGAGGAGCGTGGGGTGGCTGGACGAGGAGGCACGCTGATGTTTGGAGTCACTGCAAAACCTCAGACTTGTTCCATCATGGCAAGTTTGGGGCTCTAGGAAAGTATCTTCTGAGCTGCCTGCATCTCCAGCCTGCAGCTTAAGCAGGGATTGCACAAGCGGGGCGGACACGGAAGCAAGCAGGACAGAAGAGGTTTTTTCCTCAGCCTGCAGCGCCGTATTGCAGTGTAGATTGGGAAAAAATGGAAAAAAAAGAACAAAAAAACCCCTAGAATAACACAGGAGAAATTCTGCTGCAGGAACAGTATCACCAGACACTTTGAAAACAACAGTAGGATCGGTATTAGGTACAAGGAGGTCTAGAACAGACCCTGTTGCTCACATAACATTTGTTCAAGGGCAAGACATTTAATACTTATTCACTGAAGCCAGATACCTTCAGACCAGGAATAAAGTGAATCTTGAAAGCAAGGAAGAGAACTATCAAGAACTCACCAAGATCTCTTGCTCTTCCAAGTGCTGTGCTCAAGCTCAAACAGAGGGAATCAGGGAATTGCCCAAGGATATTACGAGACTCCAGGAGATTTGAGAGGCAAATAGTGCCCTGAAAATAATTATTTCAGCTGGAGGAGAAGCCCTTCACAGCTAAAGCAGGAGCTCTCGCAGCTATATTCTTAGCCAGGTCCCATGACTTGTGCCATCAAGCTGACAGCCTGGTTCTGAACTCAACCAGCACCTCCTTGTTACTGGGAAAGCAGCGTCTGACCTGGAAAAGGAGAAAACTTGTTTCCAGGGGCAAGCACTTGCTCAGCACCCTC
The DNA here is from genome assembly GCF_000700745.2 of Antrostomus carolinensis. Lineage (NCBI taxonomy): Eukaryota > Metazoa > Chordata > Aves > Caprimulgiformes > Caprimulgidae > Antrostomus > Antrostomus carolinensis. The sequence goes on from NW_010310668.1 coordinate 7,642, forward strand.
CCTGTCACTGTCTGAGTGAGACTGTCACCAGGGCTGATCTATTAAAACTCTGCCTGTCCTTTCAGAGGGCACAGGGGCTGCAGACCCCCCCGACAGCACTGCAGAGTCGGGCTCTTGGGCTGAGTACGTCAGGACAAACCACACCACAGCGCCCCAAACCCAGCCCCGGCCGGTCTGAGACACCCCAGAGCAGTGATCACCTGTGATGGGCAGGAGGCAAGAGAGAGCAGTGGTTAATTCCTGGCCTCAAACCCACAGTCATTAAAAGATGTGACACAACAGTCACACGCCGAGGCTGGCATCTTCTCCTAACAGGTCCTGTCACTAGAGCACATCTACACGTGATCCTAGATGGGCTCATCACCTTCATGTCAGGCCAAGGCAGCGACACGCTGCTGAGCAGCCAGGCAAACGCTCTCAAATGCTTTTCTTCCTGTCTTGTTTTTGTGCAACACGTTGAAATTGCATCCAGGAAAGCCCTGAGCCCCTCGAGGGGACCCCAACGTGCCATGGAGATGCCAAGAGCTTCAGCAAAGCAGACTGGTTTTGCACTTCCTTCTGCAACTCACCAAAACTGAGCAGCTTGTAGAAGGTACCATTCACCTACAGGTATTGAGCTTGTTCGTGAGAATTCACCCTCAATTAAGAGTTCACACCAAGCATAAAGCTCTACAGAGACAGAACATCATTTCTGTTCAAATTCTGCTTTCCTCTGTACATTTGATCAGGCACAGCACACGCTGCCCTGTGTGTTTTGGAGTGGGCTGCATCCTGAGTGGCACTGGCAAGCTCCCCTGGTTTACAGCTCCATCAGGCTGGACAAGGGAACCGTCTTGGAGAGACAACACTGCAGTCACTGGTGTTGGCACGTGCAGATTTGGATGGAATCGAGCTTGTTCCTTGATTTTTTAATTAGAATTTTTTATGGTAAGATGCAGGAGAGAACAGGACACTAAAGGCAGGGGTAAGGGTGTTGCTGAACTCGACTTGTGTGAGCTGTGTTATCCTGCAGGGAATTTTCTCTTTAAGCAATAAAGGCCATTCCTTTGCAGGGGAAAACTGTCTGGCTGTGTAATTACAGCGGTGTTATGTTCACACTCCTGAAATGTTTTAAGAAACCAGCCAAGATTTATCCTCTATATTCCAAGCACATCCAGCAATTACTTCAGGATTTCTATAGCACATTTAGAGCACCATGAAACAATTGTACCAGGTACAGGCACTCGAGGGCACTCCCAGGACTGAGGGAACCTGTGTGGGTTGGGTGGTTTCTGCTGGCTGCTCTCAGCCCCCTCTCAGGGCACCAGGTTTGAATCTCAGCTCAGGAGCCTCCCCAGTCCCTCAGCCCCTTCCAGCCACTCCTGTCAGACTCAGAGAGCCCTCAGCCTCTGGCTCTGCTTCATGAAGAGGGTATGTGTGTGACACTTCCTCTGGCTTCCCGTTAACTTGTAATCCTGATGGTTCCTAGAGCCACCAAATTTCTTCTGCTAATTGAGAACCCCTCGTTCATTAAAGAACAGGCTGCCCTTAGCCTGGTCTGTGGAGGATCAGAACCAGCACACTGACTTACTTTGTTCCCCTCAGGAATTTAACCCTTCAGCAGTTCTGCTCTACAACTCCAGTGCTCAAAAAACATCTATTTTTTTTCTTCTATGCCCACTTCATCTCTAGTAAAAGTTCTACACATAATTTGTGTATTTGGGCAGTGAGACTGTGTCCATGTAAATCCAACACCTCCTCCTCAGGAACACCATCTTCTCCTCAAGTGCACAGCATCAGTCGATGTCCTTCTGCTGCCTCTTCAGCGTTAAGTGACCTTTGCTCCCAGCAGCTTCCCAGGTCAGGAGGAACCCCCACAAAATTCACAACAGAAATTAGGGGTTAGAAAAAATTTATTTGCCTTTTTTTGCTAACAGGAACTGCTCATTTACCAGGAAGGATGATGCCATCATACTGTGAGATAAACAGAAACAAAAGAGAGAGAGAGAGAAAACACTGTCAGGTAAAGGTGCAGTTACCACTGTGGTAAAAACTGAGCCATCAATTCACTCCAAGCCAGACAACACTGACATGGAACTTTGCTGCTCTGCTGTTAACTTCAAGTGAAGCTTTTTTCAGATAAACATTAAACTCTGCTCCTCAGCCCAGCAAAACAACAAATCCCACTCTTCACAGGATGATCTGACCACAACTACCCTCGTATCTTTTACAGTCCCAGGATTTGGCCCCTGAAGGCAACACCACCACAGGCAGCAGAGCCAGGTGTGAGGGAAGGAGAAGTCA
>NW_010310668.1:9934-12629 GCF_000700745.2 Antrostomus carolinensis
GCCCACCCTGTGCAGATGTAGATCCAGGCAGAGCAGCCAGTAAAGAGCCCCCAGACAGACTGCCCAGTCCCCACCTCTGAGCATTTCCAATCCCTTTTGGCATCTCCCATTCATTATCCAGCCTGTGTCAGGGAGAACTATGGACAACTAATCCCAAGAACTTGTTTTATTTGGATCACTCCATCCTCCGAGTCTGGCAGCTGAGCTGGGAGCTGTGTCAGAGAACCAAATCCTAACCCTGCCTGGCCACTTGTGATCCACAGCCACACACCACCTCCAAAACCTGCCAGGGACACACCTGCACAGGAGCTGGTACCTCCAGCTGTCCTGCAAGAGCTGCTCCTTCAGTTCAGCACACATAAAAACATCAAACAAACAAAAATCCACCAAAAAACCCCAAACAAACAAACGAGGCATGAGCAGCGCTCATCCCCAAACGCAGCTTCTACTGCCCCAGCACAGTAAAAACCAGTGATTTAAGCAGCGAACAAGGTCTCCTCCTGCCCAGGGATCGTTCCAGCCCTTCCCCAGTGAAGCACAGGGCTGACACTTGCTGGGGAACTCTTGGGATACAAAAATAAAGATGGATTTTACCTTTTGCTGAAACCAACGCATCGCTTCTTCCTTCCCAATCCTGTGCTTGGCTCCGATGTTGCCGGTCTTGCGTTTCTTGTCAGCGATGCTGAAGCCAGGCCTGCCCAGCACCTGCCCCAGGGGGGAGACCCACAGCACCATTTCATTCTGGGATTTATTTATTTTCTTAAAACTTCACCATTTTCTAAGAGGGAAGGCTGGAATTTCCACCTCAGTGATGTCTCATTGTCCGTGTCACATTGAAGACAGGGTGTTACCCTCTACAGCCTCAATGTAAACTGAAAACTAAGTAACTCCTGAGCAGCCAGGTCAATTGACAGGGGCAGCTCCTAGGCTGGAGAACTTGGCACATAACACTGAGGCAGAGAAACCGAAATGAGTGTGGAAGATGCGCTGTCCCATACCCAGAGGCCTCAGCTCTCGAGAGAAGCTACACTGGACAGTGTTGCTGACACGTACGGAGCAGCTTCCTCTACCTCGGAGATTTAGGGTGAGGCACAGCAGGATGGAAGGCCTCAAACCCCCCAGCTGCCACTGTGGCTGCTGCAGGACCCATCCCCAGCGCTCCAAACGCAGGGAGAACCTTCCAGCAATGCCCCTCACCCTTCAGCCTGCATTCCTGAACCCCCACTGCTCCTTCCTCCCCCAGACCCCACGCAGCTGTTCAGCGTTACCCCAGCAGTATCTGCAAGAACAGCATTTGTTCCTGCGGAGGTTCTGTGAGTCACGGCACAACCAGGGATTTTACAGCCGCCCTGGGAATCCCAGTTTTAATTTTGTTGACGTTTTTCCATCTTTCAGCACCAGGCAGCGAGTCAGTGTGAGCCCATTATCGTTCCCAGCTCCCACCAGAGCTTCCACACAAGCCCAGTAGCCACAAGGAAGCGGGGAATACGCACCACGTAGAAGTCCAAGCCGTAGATACCAATACTGGGGTCGTATTTAATCCCCAGATCGATGTGCTCCTGGATTCCAAAGCCAAAGTTCCCGGTGTCTGAGAAGTTGTTTTTTCTCAATTCATATTCTCGCACCTGAAACATTTATTGTCACTCACTATTTCATCACTGACCACACACAGAACAAGAAGTTCTTGTGTTCCATCTGCTGCCAAACCCACAAATCACTCACATACTAAGTTATTAGCCTTAAAATTTTTGCCCCCAGAGCCCGCTCATAAATCACAAAAAAGACAGAACCTCAAAAGAAAGCGGCAGCTTCACGCACGAGCTCTTAAATAAGGATGAAACAGCAACCAGAGACAGTGCAAACTGACTGCAGCATCAGCTGCTTCCCCAGCCCTCAACATCGACTGACCTGGAACCAGACGAGGTCCAACATCTCAAACCACCCATCTTTTCAGCTGGCGTGGAGTCAGTTAATTGTTCTTTCACAAACCAAAGATCCAAACCAGCCAAATTCTCACCTTCAACCCCCTCTCCAGAATCTCCTCTGCTTTGGCCCCACGAACCGTGCAATGAACAGCAATCTTCTCATTTCTCCTGATTCCAAAGGATCTCACTGTGTATCGTGCTGTGGGCAGCGACAGTGACACTCAGAGGCTGTACAAAGAATTCCCAACCCAGGACATTCAGAGCTTGCTGAAAACCTTAGAAACGGCTTCAAAGGAAAAATAAAACCGAGGCAGACACACATTCCCTCTCTGGGGATGAGGACAGAGCAGCAGAGCCTGGAGGCAGAACTGAACTGACAGAAACAACCACCAGCACCCCAGCACCTGCGTACTGAAGGCTCCCAATTCTCACAAAGCCCACATCAGAGCAGACCCCCCCCCAACACTGGCTCTTCCCCGGGAGCCGCACTGCCGGGGGCTCAGAAACGCTTCTGGAGCCAGGAAACAACCTGCTCCTCTGCAGCCCCCAGGAAAAGCCGCTCTCACCTTTGGAGAAGACCGGGGTCTGGCCCGTCAGCTGCTCCAGCACCTTGGCCGCCCGGGTGAGCCTGTCCCCGCTCTCCCCCACGCAGATGTTGAGGCAGAGCTTGCGGATGCGCAGCTCCCGCATGGGATTCTCCTTCTCACCTTGGTCTTGCTGCGGAGAAACGATACGGGGGCTAACGGGGAGCGCTCGGGGGACAGCCCACC
>NW_010310669.1:0-821 GCF_000700745.2 Antrostomus carolinensis
TGACTCATTTATTCCATGGGATGAGGAAGTCTGAAAACTAAAACCCCAAATACTGAAGCAGCCAAACAAAACCCCATTGACAGCACCTTTCCTGGCAGCGGCTGTGCCCGGGGGAGCACCCGGCTGACGGCACCGGCCAAGAGCCAAAAAAAAATTCCTGCCCTCTCGCTGGTGGCAGCGCTGGCTCCCAGCCCCACCTGCCCTCTCCACTTTTCCCCTCGCTTCTGCCCCACATCTCCCCGAGCTCTGCCTGTGTGAGCATCCCCAGGGCCACCTGGCCGAGTCCCCTGGCCAAGTCCCCAGCTGCTTCCTTCAGGGAAGAGTGTCCCATGCTGGTGGCTCTGCCCTGGGCTCCAGCAGGGTGTGACAGCCCGTGCTGGGTTTGGGCTTTTCCCTAAAGCTCTGCTTGTCCCTGGGATTTGGGTGCTGAGGAGATGGGTGCTTTGTCCCCACGTACAGCCCGTGGGGTTGGTGTGCTTGGTGATCCCCTCTTCTCTGTTGTCCAAGGACAAATGGGCTGAGCGAGGGCCGGTGTTTGCCCGGGGTCAGGGTGTGGGACCCGCTGGCTTTGGCAGGTGCTTGTGGAATTTCTTGCAGAGAGGGTGATGGCAGGAAAGTTAGTGAGGAGGGGAAACCGTGTCAGCTCTGTGGCTCCCAGGGCCACATCGTCCCCCTTGGGTGTCACTTGGAGCTGCACCCTCCCCGTTGGGTGCCACCCAGGGACACACCATCCCTGCTGGGTGCCACCCAGGGTGACGGGGAGGAGGTGGCGGCTGCCTGAGCCCCCTGCCCTGCTGCAGCAGGATTTTGGGGCTGTTTTC
>NW_010310670.1:0-883 GCF_000700745.2 Antrostomus carolinensis
GGCTTCATCCCACCGTCCACGGCCGGTGCCATCTGGAGCGTGTGTCGTGCCCGGTGCTGAGACGTGAGCGTGGCACAGAGGGTCACACCGCTGACCAGTGCCACCGTTATCGCTGCTGCCGGCCCCTCTGCCTCCTCCCCTGTGATTTGGGTCGGGTTGAGTTTGGTTTTTGCTGCTAAATCAGGTCTGTGGTGCCGTGACGTGCCGTGCCGTGCCGGTGCCGCAGACGTGTGAAGCTGCAGAGCTTTGGGCTGCTGCAGCCACGGGGTGTCAGACCCCGACACAAAGTCCCTGCTCAGAGTCCCGCTCTGCTGCTGGTGGATTTTCTGCCCTTACTGAACGTGTCACCTCCGAGGTGACACGTCCCAACCCCCCCTCTCCGGCAGTGCCAAGGTGACGGGGCACGTTCCAGGTCAGGGCTCGCTTCCCGCTTTGCTTTCAAGCGCCGTTGTCGCGGCGCTCTGGTCCTTGTCTGACCTACTTACTGACATCTGGCTGCTTGGAAGGAAGGCACAGGGACTCTGCCAAAGAAGTAGCGTTCTGTTGGGAAGCAAAGGTGGGAGGAGGGGGGAAGTGCCCTCCTAAGGAGGGGCTGGGAGTGTTGGGTTTCTCCTGCTGGCTTTGCCAGGGCAGCTCTGGAACCAGCATAGCTCCCAGGGCTTGTTCCTCACTCTGATGTTCTGAGCTTGGTTTAAACATTAAATGATCTTTTCTAGAGCTGAGATGGCTTCTTCGTCACCAGCCTCATGGGGGGCTGCGGTCCTGGAAGTCAGAACCTGCTCGTGGGGTCTCCTGCAGCACCGTGGAGCTCCGTGCCCTGCCGTGGTGCTGGCTTTGGGTGCCTCTCTGCTTCCTTTGGCCCATCCTCATTCCTCTTCCTTCC
>NW_010310670.1:1079-2421 GCF_000700745.2 Antrostomus carolinensis
GAGGTGAGTGGTGAATGCTGCTGGGCAGGGCAGGGCTGGCTCTCAGCTCTCAGCCTGGCCCCCGGCGCTCTGGGCCCTGGGGAGATGTGGGTGTCGTGCTGGGTGCTGGGATTTGGTGCCACTGCACTCGGGTGTCCTTGTCGGGTCCGACCGGCTGGGGGGGCGTCCCGCAGCGCCGCGCGTGCCTGTCTGCTCCCACCGAAGCAGCCAGGCACCTTCCCAGGGGTGATTCCTGCACGTGTGGGGCTTAAATCTTCCCTCACCTGGGCTGGAGTCTGGGTGGGTGGCCCATGGGTGCTGGTGGCTTTGCCTGGGAGCTGGGAGGGACTGTCCGACCCCGCTGCCGAGTCTCCGCCTGTCACACCCCGTTACTAGATGACACCCCCCAGTGACCCCTCCCCTCCCTCCACACTGCCTGGGAATCTGCAGCGTGTTCTTGGCACCTGCCAACCTGAACAGCAGCCCAGTGTGGATCCGACTGTGCGGAGAGCTCGCTCTGACGGGGCTTGGCTCAGCCTCCCCTTGGCACTGACACCGGCGCTTCCCTCGTGCTCCTGCCCTTCCTGCAGCCGTGGCTGGCGCAGCAAAGGCTGGTGGGGCCAGGACCTCACCACCTTGGACCTCAAAGGGCTCCCCAAAACCCATCCCATCGATCTTGCAGCGTGGGTCGGCCCTGTTTGTTAAGTTTCTGTAGCTTTAGGGTCTTTGCACAAGCAGCGAGTGTGTACGTGTGTCCCAAAACAATGCTTAAGTGCTTGGGTATTCGATGGGAGCTTGTAAATTTTCTCCTAATAACTCTGAGTGGAAACCTGGTGAGAGGAAAGATGCATTTCTTCAGCCAATTAAATTTAGTAGAAGCAGTCAGTGATGGTTTTCCGAGTGGCTTCTTCCTTCCTGCCAGGCCGTTGTGGCTTTGGGGTGGTTCAGGGTGACTTTATTCTGCATCAGGGACCTCGTCCTTCCAGCAGGCACCTCCCGACAGCGCCCGGCCACTTGCACTCTACCTCTGTTCTTGGTGCCCTGTGTGTTCTGGGTGGCGAATCAGCACATCTCTGCTTGGCCTTTGCCTAGGAAAACCCTGAGAATACTTGGCTGGGTTTCATGGAACAGCAGAAGACCTCGTGCTCCAGCCCAGGCTCTGCTCCTCGCCTTCAGGGCTGCTCCCTGCAGCCGGGCTCGGAGCAGCTCTTGCAAAAGAGTCCGACCGGGGAGGCTGGTGAGCAGGCAGAGCCCCAGCACCTCTGGCCCGCAGGAGATGGGTGACAAAAGGGACCTGAGCTGGAGGCTTCTGTCCTCAGCCTCCCCAAAAGCCCTGTCAGCAGAGGCTGGGGAGCAGGCAGAG
>NW_010310670.1:2679-8218 GCF_000700745.2 Antrostomus carolinensis
CACCAGGGTTTTTTATCATGGTTGTAGCTGAATTCTTGGGGTGGGGGCCAGGGGACTGGGCAGACCATTGGCTTTTCTCCTAAACCACCAGCACAGCCCGTTGGGTCTCGTGGGCTCCAGGGGGGCACAGGAGGAAGACCCAGAAATGCCAGACCTTCAGCGGTGGCAGAGCATCGCTCTGCCCAGAGGGTGGGTTGTTGCCAACCGCAGGGATGTTGGGGTGAGTCCTGGAGAAGAGCTGGGTGCTGGGGTCTGGTTTAACAGCCAGGGCTCCCTGCAATTCACCAGCTGTGTTTGGCAGATTCACCCCGGGCATTTCGCTGTCCCGACCCCCCCCACCCCGTGACTCAGACACGCGTGGGCAGCCGCTGCGGCCGCGGTCCTGGAGCTGGAGACGGGTTCCTGCTCCCCTCTGAGGCTGCTGGTGCCGTTGGGGAGCGTCTGGGGCTGGTTTACAGACAACTTTGGGCGCTGTCAGTTTTGAGTGACAGTCAGAAGAGCCGTGAGTTCGTTTGCTGTTGGTTCCTCTTCGCTGGTGGCATCTCAGCCGTGGTCTGGTGGAGACCAGAGACTGGCACTGAGCTGGCTTCGCTGTGCAGGGAGCCTTCAGCATGCCTCGTTAGTGCCTGTCTCTAAACGAGCCCTGTGTGAGTGGGACCCGGTGCTGGTGGGGGCTGTAAAAAGCTCTTGGAGGTGGCTGGAGCCTTTTTCTGCTCCCTGTCCTGCCTGAGGCCACCAATGTCTTCCTTGTTCCCTGAGGAGCTCCTGGCTCTGTTGTCTCCAGGCTCTAAACACGCAGCCGATGTGGGAGCTCACGGTGAAGGGGATGGTGCATCGTTGGCAGTTGATAAGAAGATGTTTTTAGCTGAGCAGTGACAGCAGCGGGCTCGGGAGCTGCTGTCCCCTCAGTGTATTGTTCTCTGCGAGGCGTGGGCCGTGTGGCACGTTATTCCCAGCCCTGGGTCACTGTGGAAGCAGCTGGGATGTCCCCACATCTCCTGCTGGAACAACTGGAGATACCCTTGGAGAGAGCTGGGGTTCGGAGCGGTTCCTGCCCTGGTCCCCTCATGTGCCACCTCTCCCTCCCTGGCTTCCTTTCCCTTCTTGCCTGGCACGTGGGATGGGGAGAGGCAGGGAAATTTGTGGACCCTCCTGGGATGGGCTTTTCCTGCTCTTCCCTTTGCTGCAGCCTGATGTCAGGACACGATTCCTTGCTCCTGATTAAAGGTTTCCTCTGGCAAGTGAATGGGGCTGAGCTGGGTGGAAAGGCCTGACTCTGGGGTCCCTGCTCAGGGATGTGGGGGAGCCTCAGCCCCACCCAGGGCTGTGGAATTCAACCCTGAGGCACGTTAGAAACTTGTGTGTTTTGGGGGGTTTTGTTAAAAATGCATCGTCAGTGACCGTGGGTTGTTAATAATTCACAGTGAAGGGCTGAGTCCCGCGGGGCTGGAGTGTGTCTGTCTGTCTGTCTGCACGCAGAGATGCGCCGGCTCTGTGCCACGCTCCAAATGGAGATGGCAGCTCGCTCTCCTAAAGCATGCTGATATGATTTTTAAAAGCCTGAATGACCTTAAATCCTGCCATGGCTGTCTTTCAGGATAAATTATTGATGTTGCATCTTCAGTTGCTGCCGATGCCCTCGCTCCTCAGGAACGGGTAGAAATGTCAGGCTTGGGAGGACAGGCTCTGAATTTGGGAAGGGCTGAGCTCAGGGTAACCAGGAACTGCGGGTTTGGATGGGAAGAGGAGGAAGATAAAGGTGCCCAACAAGGCGGGGGTGGGAGGAAAGGAGGGAGGGTATTTGAGAGGTCCAGCCTTGGAAGTCGTCCCCAAACCGGTGCAGCCGCATTCTGCAGCCGACATCAGAGGGTTGGAAATTCCTCTTGATCTGCAGTTCAAAGCCGCTGCCTCCCTGAGGATGAAGCTCTTCATCTCGGGTTTGCAAATACAGGCTCTCTGCTGCGGCAGCCAGCGTAGCTGTGAAATACAAATCCTCTGCCACGGCACCCAAAATCCCCCTGGAAAGCGAGGAAAAGCGCTTCACGGCGGCTGAAGGTCACTGCTGCCTGTCCTGCTAACAGAGCATCCCCAGGGATGAGCAGGAGCCGGGGCTGCTCCAGGGAGGAGGCATTTCATTTCCCTTCGTGGCAAATGGGGACTTGAAAAACGTGGTACAAAGTCCTGCCCAGGCCAGATCTGGCTCATTTATGGGAGGGGGGGTGCTGCTGAATGGATGTTCTTGTGTTTAAATAGTGTGTTTAAATAGTGTTTAATAGTGTTTGATAGTGTTTTTAAATAGTGTTTAATAGTGTTTTGAACCCAGGGCTGACAGGGGGGGGACTGTTGATCCCAAACGCTTCAGGACTGTCCCGAAGCCGGTGCTGCCGTGAGGTGATGGTGGGTTCCAGTGTGGGAGCTGAGGAGCAGCTTTCTGCAGGGTCACCTCCATTCCAGCCAACTCTCTCTCCTCCAAAGCGAGAGCTTTTCACACCTTGTCTTTCCCCCCCCTGGTTTTTCTCACAGCTTACTTGGTTTTTGTTCCTGCTTTCAAAAGGAAAGCTAATGTGCAAACCTGCCCCTCCTGGCTTAACCGAAGACGAACTCTCCTCTCTGCTCTTTGATCTAGCGGGTGTCTCTCTCCCTGCCCTGATTCAGGTCTTTCAAACCACTTTTCCCTGCAAGCTCAGTGAGCTGCCCTGGTGGCTTCTGGAGCTCTCAAAGGCTCGGATCTGCCTTGGTGAAAGGATCCCTGGTAATGAAGAACAAAGGAGAAGAAATGCAGAGAAGTCGGCTGTCGGAAGGGCATTGTTTCCAACACCAGCCATTCAGGGGTGGTAAGCACTGCTGGGAGAACCCTCCTTTTATTTTTGTTTTCCTTGGAGGATTTAGTTTGTGTCTCCCTAACCTTCCTCAGCTGTGTCTTGTCTTCACAAACATTAAAGATCTAGCCTTGATTTTAAAAACATATAGATCACTCCTGCATTCCCACCCAGAGGTCTGGGCTTTTCTCATGGTATGAAATCAGCAGCAGCAGCTTCCACGTGCTGAGCTCAGTGCCCCTTGATTTTGGTTTTTCAATGTGACCTTTGCTGTTAATCCACAACCTGAACGGGGCCGTGTGCTGAAACGAAATGACCTGTTTCTCAGGGAATTCAGCTCCAGTTTATCCTCAAGCTGCTTTATCTGAAACTCTCCCCTCTCCTCTCTCGCTCTTCTAGGTCAGAGCTTTTATCTGAGCGCCGGTTTCGGTGCAGCACTAGTTTTAAGGGCATGTTAGATACAGGGAGATAATGACTCATGGTTTTCTTGGGAGAAATAGCCCTCTCCTTGCTGGCTGTGCTCACAGCAGGTAGTGTCACTGAGGGGTTGTCCCTAACTGTTACGTGGGGGACAGCAGGGCAAAGAGAGGGACCCAAGCCATGTGCTTCCCTTGCAGACGTGGCACTCACTTGTCTTCTGACATCCAACAAACCCCTGTCCATCCATCTGTGTATGGTGAGGTGGTGTGTCCCTGTCACAGGAGTATCTGAAGAGGCTCCTGTGACCCCAAGTGCCATCGAGGTGCAGAGCTGGGTGGGAAGTGTCACCCTGTGAGTAACCGGCTGGAGCAGGAGCGTGACAGGGAGGGTGTTTCTGTTCCCATGGGTCAGGAGCGGAGGTGACGGCTCGCAGCGCTGGCGTCGCTCCTGTGCTGGCTCAGGCCTGTGACACATGACACCGAGTCAGGAGTCTCATTACCTGGCACGTTTCTCAGCTCTATCTCTGCTAATTACCTCCAGCTGCTGCTGTTCAGACAAGGCCGGGCCTCTCCTGCTTGTCCCTTCCCGCCGGCTGTGCCGTGCTGCTGTCACCCCCAAGGTCACGCTCTGTCCTGGCAGCAGGTTGTGCTGTCCCAGCCCCGTGATCCTGCTCCGGGGTGGGAAGGAGGATGGGGAAAAATCACTCCTGTTGCAGCACATCCTGGCAGTGCCAGCAGGTCCCAGACGAGCACGTCGTGAGCCATCTCTGATCTTGCTGCGGTGGGAAAGGTGCAGCCCCAGTGGGTTTGCTGGGCTTGGTTCCAATCTGTGGAGTGTCCCAGCGTGGTGGGGCTCAAGGAGAAACTGCCAGACGTTGTCTCTTCTGTGTGAGGCCTCCAGCTCCATCCAGAGCAAAAGAGCACCCTGTGTGTCAGGGGAAGGTGTGTTTCCAAGGGGCAGGAGTGGGGTGGATGAGGACTCACTGAGTTTGAGCTCGTGCTGTTCCCCAGCTCCACAGAGGTGTGGCTGGTGCCACCAGAGAACTTGAGATCTCGAATGACTTAGAAAATGCCAGAAGATAGAGGGAGGAACATCTTCCTAACGAGGGTGTCTGTAGCTGAGGAGTTTCTCACTCAGTAGAAGAGCTGCTTTTAATTAAAAGGCAGTTGATTTCTTTATTTTCCCAAACCTCAGAGAGCTGGTGGTTCACTCGAGGGCACGGGAGCCGCTGGCATCACAGCAATGCTGCTGCTGCTGCTCCCGTTTCCCTGTTCTCAGACTTCTGCTGTGACAGGGAGTGGGAGTGACACGTGAGGACGGGCCTCTGCGTCCCCTGGCATCAGTAAATTGTAGTTTATGTAGTAAAAGGTGAGTCTTGGAAAGGGTCTGGATTTGAATACCTGATCCAAACCATTTCAAAGGTCACGGCTGCCTGGGTTGTAAAGAAACTTTCGCTGCCGTGGTTGGATGTATCTGTGACCTCTCTGGTCACTTGCCCTGGAGGTCAAGGATCAGAAGTCGGAAGCTTCAGGTGTGAAACGATCCTGTTCTTACCTGGTGTTGGCATTGTGGTCCCCATAAGTGGTTAAGGAACAGGTTTTCCTGGAGGAAAGACATCTGGGGCCTGGAAAGGGGCATTTATCCCCTGCCTCTCGGTCTGCCCCGAGCACCTGATACCGCCGGGGTGGTGAGCGAGGCCTCCAGTCATCACATTCCTATTCCCTGAGCCGCTGCTGCCGGGACGGCCCTACCTGTGCGCTGCTGTCGGAGGCACAAGCTTGCCAGGGGCCTGTCCTGTGATCTCCTGGTGATTCAGGTTCCTCTTCCTGCCCCTACTTCCTCCGTGCTCAGTGTCTGGTGCTGCTCAGAGCTGCTGGGCTGTGTGGAGTCCCCCGGTGAAGTGTTCCGTGGGCTGGGAGCCGTTCTGGGTGAGCTGCAGTGTGGGACGGGTTCGTTTGGGGCTTGTGATGAGCTGAGGTGTAATCAGAGCAGTGCTGGGAGAGCTTGTTTGGCTCCCTGCTTGGACAGCTTCAGGGGGGCTTTGGAGCTGTGGAAATGGAGCAGGACACAGACAGGCTCCAGAGTGCTGGGAGGTTATTGAGGGAGGATCTGAGTGGTTTGGGAAATCTGCCTCATCCCTCGGGGCTGTTCAGGGACGGGAGGGTCTCTCCTTGCCTGAGCCACAGGGCAGCCCCACGCCGCTTCCTCTGCCTCTGCAGGGATCCATCTGGCAGATCTGCCCGCGGTGGTGGCTGGAGGGGCCTGCTGGGGACGTGTGCCAGGGCTGGCCACGCCGCCTG
>NW_010310671.1:0-2425 GCF_000700745.2 Antrostomus carolinensis
GGTGTCACAGGGGGCAGGGGTGGCTGTACAGCAGCCATGGGTGGGCACTGTCCCCATCCCATCTCCTGGGGACTGAGGACCCTGTTGCCAGCAAGCTGCCACCCCCCAGGTGGGCAATGCCCCATGCCCAGCTCCCTGCGGGCACTGGGGGGTGATTAACTCTGCCAAACACCCCGGGGGGGCCTCCCACAGGACCCTCGAGTCCACCCATGATTCCTCTCCCGCCCGAGGACCAGCATCACCACCCCTCACCTCCATGACAAACTGCCCGGCGTAGGTCCCGGTCATCGTGGAGCTCTGCCCCGCTGCCAGGATCCCGATGGCCCAGATGTACAGTGCTGCTGCTCCGAAATAGCAGCCCAGGATGACACCCTGTGTGGGGACGCTCCCGTGGGGACCTCAAAGTGTCTTCCCTCCCTGGCCACCCCCATCAGCTCCCAGTCTCCCAGCGGGGCCATGGCAGCCCCCAGACCCAGGAGCCAATGGGGGGGAGTGCTGTGTCCAAGGGGGTACAGATGCCTGCTGGCTACAGCCTACAGCCACTCACCCCCTGGTAGATATCCACAGAGACCGTCTCGTTGTTGGTGGGGAAGATGTCAGCGTAGCGGCTGACACTGCTGTTGACACACTTGTTGTGCTGCAAGGCATGGTGAGCATGAGTATGATGGCCACCCAGTAGTCCCCACAGACATGAGTGGACCCCCCACATCATGTCTTATAGGACAAGGACACCCACTCTCCGAGGGATGCTTGCCCTGCCCTTCTCCACAGCTGGGCACAGCCATCACCTCCCTGCAGGCACAAGGTGACGCTCACCACATCCTCATTTCGCTGGTGGTAGAAAGCCTCACCAAAGACAGCCATGACAAAGAGGTTGATGAGGAAGGAGACAAAGAGGGCCAGGCAGGACTCAGTCAGGAAATACATGTTGGCTTCCCGCATCGCCTCCTTCTTGGACCGGTCGATCGCCCGTGTCTGGGCACAGTGGGTGACACGAGTGCCATGGGGTCAGGCGAACACCCCCAGTCCCACAGCCAGGACCAGCTGGTCCCCACTAAACATCCCCTGGGACACCCCGGGATGGCAGTGCCCGTGGCAATGCCTCGGTCTCACCTTGACCAAGGAGGAGTGGAGGAAGATGTTATGGGGCATAATGATGGCGCCAACGATGCCCACGGCCTGGAGCAGCTCCTCTCGCCCACAGCCCGGGCAGTAGGGCAGGAAAATGCCCTTCAGCACTTCCACCTGCCCCGGCCTCACAACCACGTACTGGGGACCAGTGGGAGGGGGCACTGTGAGCTGGCACTCCACCCCACTCTGCAGCCTGGTGACAGCGGGGGGACCCCTGCCAGCACCCTGCAGGGAAAGGGGTGTCCCCAGCTCCCCCCTTCACCTCGTAGCCAAAGGTCAGGGCCATGATGGTGATGAGGAGGCCAAAGAAAGCCTCCAGTTTGCGGAGCCCTAGAGGGGTTGAGAGATGGGGTGGGACAGAGCGGAGGACACCGGTGCCACCAGGGCTGCCCGAGTGAGCGTCCCTCTCCTCTTCCCACTACAGCACTCACCATACTTGTCAAGGAAGAGGAAGAAGAGGGTGTCCACGATGGTGATGAGGACCCCACCCCAGAGGGGGATACTATGGGATGGTCAGGGGGAGAGTTAGACATGTGCACCTCAGCGGAGCAGGGCCATGGGGGGTCCCTGGGGGATGGCTCACCGTCCAGCCGAGAGCAGGCTGAAGGCGATGGCTGTCCCAATCACCTCTTGCATGTCGGAGCCGATGATGGCGATCTCGATCATGAGCCAGAGCAGCACACGGGGCACCTGGAGGGGCCGGGGTCAGGGTACGGTGAGGTGCCCGAGCTCGCAGGGGTGCCCCGGGAGAGCAGGCACAGCCTCCAGGGTGGAGACCCCTGTCCCCATCCTCCAGCTGCAGCAGGCCACACAGAGCAGCATGGGCACCCCAGGAAACCCCCCCAGCCTCTCTCATGACACAGTCTCGGGGTGCAGGATGGACCTTGAAATCCCAACCTGCCCGTTCCGCCCATCCCTGCTCCCAGGGACAGGACCCAGCTCCCAGGGAATGCCGGGGCTGAGGGACATATCCCGCCCTCCTTTTGGGCACCTGTCTTTCATCCAACATCTCATTCCCCTCCATCAGGGTCCTGCTGCCTAGATGGGACCCCCAGCTGCCACCTTCCTTCGCTATGTGACCCCCCTGAGCTCCCCCAGCTCCCCGCACCAACGTGCCCAGGCTCGCCCCGCGTCTCGGTTGCGCGTCGCTGCCCCGACGCCTGAGCTCACCCCCGGGGAACACGTTCACGTGTCCCCAAATTGGACCAGGACACCAAGGCAGCTGATTCCCTCTCACCTCCCCTGGGCCCCCGTATCACAGGGGTCTGTGGGTGCTAGATGGGGGACACTAGGA
>NW_010310672.1:0-5221 GCF_000700745.2 Antrostomus carolinensis
GCAACATCTGAGCGTCACCCAGCGTGTCACCGCGTCCTTTAATGCTCAGTTGGTGTTTGTCAATACACGGAATTTTAAATGAGGGCAACAAATGATGTGCCCACGGCAAATATTATCACGATTTGTCATAAAAAGTGCTGTCGCGACACCATGAAGGAGACAAGCGCTGGCTGAGCGCTGCTGGAGAATCCACCCAGGTGCTGCCAGTGGGATCTGAGCATCTGCAGAGCAGGGAGTGGCTGTCCCAGTGTCCCACCAGGGATGCTGAGACCCCGGTGCTTCCAGCGAGGCTGGTCCCACCCCTGCTCCAGCCGCTGCCTCCTGCTCTCCTCCCGTCCCCATGGCCACCCACATCTGCACAAGCCACCGCTCCCGGGGACAATGTCACCCCTGTCCCTTTGCAGCAGCTCTGCCAGCCAACAGTGACCCCGGGACAGCATGACGGGCTTTCTCCTTCACATCCCTTCTCCTTAGAGAAACGTCTGACCTCGGGAGATGAAGCGATATTATTACTTAGCGCAGCTGAAAAGGAGGCAGCGAAGTTCATTTAACGGGGCTCTGAGGCGCCGCCAGCTCCATTTCAGCTTAAAATCAGGCTGACGGGGGTAGAAATGGCTCTTCAGCAATAAATGTGTGGTGGTTACTGCTGCGTCCCCGTGTTTGTGTTCCTATCCCACCCGTGCAATTAGTGTGTCTGTGCCTGTGCAGACCAAACAGCGTGCGGAGACAGTGCCCATCACCCCGGCTTCTGCCAGCCACGGCGCAGAAACACTTCCAAATGCTGGTGCAGCTTGGTGGTGTGTGGGGTGTGCTGGATGCATGTTGGATGCATGCTAGATGAGTGTTGGATGTGTGCTGGATGCATGTTGGATGTGTGTTGGATGTGTGTTGGATGTGTGTGTTCGGTGTGTGTTGGGTGTGAGTGGGGTGTGTGCTGGATGCATGTTGGATGTGTGCTGGATACGTGTTGGATGCATGTTGGATGTGTGTTGGATGCATGTTGGATGTGTGTTGGATGCATGTTGGATGCATGTTGGATGTGTGTTGGATGTGTGTTGGGTTTGTGCTGGATGTATGTTGGATGCACATTGGATGTGTGTTGGATGTGTGCTAGGTTTGTGCTGGATGTATGTTGGATGCACATTGGATGTGTGTTGGATGTGTGCTAGGTTTGTGCTGGATGTATGTTGGATGCACATTGGATGTGTGTTGGATGTGTGCTAGGTTTGTGCTGGATGTATGTTGGATGCACATTGGATGTGTGTTGGATGTGTGCTAGGTTTGTGCTGGATGTATGTTGGATGCACATTGGATGTGTGTTGGGTGTGTGTTGGGTGTATGTTGGATGCATGTTGGATGCACGTTGGGTGTGTGTTGGGTGTGTGTTGGATGCACGTTGGATGTGTGTTGGGTGCGTGGGCACAGGCACGAGCACACACAGGAACACTGTTGAGGGAGAAGCAGTGTCGGGCCATCTCCCTGTGCTTGGGTGCAGTGGTGGGTGTCCGTGCTGCCCAGCTGAGGGGGGATTATTTTCATTTTTTTTGTGTATAGCTGAGCCCCCATTTGAGGGCCAGGAGGCTTTGGGTCCAGGGAAGGGCTTGGCCAGCTGTGTGCCATGCCATGCTGTGCCACGCCATGCCATGCCGTGCCACGCCATGCCACGCTGTGCCATGCCGTGCTGGGGAGCAGCTGACCGCCCCGCTGCCTTTGTCTCCCTTTCCCTTGACTCAGGGCATCTCATGTCCCTATTGACAACGTGTTTGGGACATTCAGACATTGAAGTGACAGTGGCATTTCCATGACCTGAAAGCAGAGGCTCTGTCGGTGTGGGCTTTGAAGCCACGAGCTGTCCAGAGCCATGAGTTTAGACTTTATTGGGCTTTTCCAGAGCGCCTGATGAGAACAGCAAGTGACAAAGTGTTTCTGCAGCGCTCGATCCGGCCTGGCAGGATTCATCTCCTCGAGCCCTTGGAATTTGCAATATTCATTAGGAGTGGGGGAAAAAAAAGAAAAAAAAAGAAAAAAAGGATCACTTCAAGTTGGCCATTTCAATCACACCCTCACATACTGTTTTGAAATTTCTGTCTGGCTCAAGTATGTGAAACCAGATGACACTGTGTGTCACTCGAGTTATCCATCACCTTTTTTATCTTTATTTACACGGTGCGTTCATTAGAGCCGCTGCTGCTGCTGCTGCTGCTGGGAAGGGTGGGAGCTGCTCAGGAGCTTCTGCGGGAAACACAATGCCAGGGCCTGTTGTCCTCTGCTCTTGGCACCTTTCTTCTCTGTCGCTGAAGGGAAAGGTCCCCGGCAGCAGGCTTGCCCGCTCGCGTGGCTTTTTGCATAGGGCTTGTCACCAGGACGGGCACTCCATGTGTGTGACAGCGGTGTGACAATGGCACTCAGCCTGGCCGAGCCTCTGCAGCATCAGGGGGGTTTGGGACCAGCAGTGAGCAGGGAGCCCATCACCCCAGAGCTGCTCCTGCCTGTGCCATGGCTTGGGTATGGTGTGCCATGCCACTCCATGGGGCACCACGTCACTCCATGGGGCACCACATCACACCATGAAGCACCACGTCACACCATGGGGCATTACACCACTCCATGAGGCACCGCATCACTCCATGGGGCACCACATCAAACCATGGGGCATCACACCACACCATGGGGCATCACACCACGCCATGGGGTCAGTGCAGAGGAGCCTGTGGTGCTGGGTGCCTGTGTGTACACACGGTGGGCTGGGGGAATTAATGGTATAAGGACAAGGTGGAGATGTTTTCATGGGGAATTGATAATTGCCTACTTGAGTTATTGCAAGATTTTGAAGTTTCTGTTCCTGGAGAAAAGGAGGCTGAGGAGAGACCTTCTCATTCTCTCCAACTACCTGAACAGTAGCTCCCCTGACTCTGCCCAGAGCCTCTCAGGGGGTGCCCGCCAGGGAAAGGGTTAATTTAACCAGTTCTCTTGGGGTTTTGGAAAGTTCCTTTTTTCCAGGAGGCTGCCTGATGTGCACTGACAGGGGTCTTTCAGCCGAGCACAAAGGCACTGCTCTCCCCTTGCCCTCTCCATCTCTCCCACCCCAGCCAGCAAGCAGCTATAATCTCACTAGCAGAGGCTTTTACCGCTGTCACTTCGAGCCTCCTTTGCTGTGTGAGCAGCTCAGATCTCCAGCAATGTAAAAAAGCTAATGAACGAGTAATAAACAAGTGTAGCCAGGCAGAAAGCCTGTACACGAGAACATCTGAGCCAAGGCGGCTTTTAGGCCAAGCTTGGAGACACCACCACCACCAAACAGATACGGAATTAAAGACACTCTAATCTCCTTTGGTATCCAGAGATAAAAAACCAGGGGGGGCGTGGGGCATGCTTGTAGGTGACAGGGAGGGGAAGTCATGGTGGAACAGAAATAGGAGAGAAAGAGAGAAGAGCAAAGAGGAGAAGGGAGGGTGGGTGGAGATGGCACTGCCCAAGCCCAAGGGAAGGGTCCCAGAGCACATGTCCCTGCAGGATCTGCTCTCCTCCCTCCTCCTGAGAAGAGGAGAAAAGCTGGAGGAACAGCCTCCTATGTGAGTCGAGGTGTTTGGGGAGGTGTGGGAGGTGTTCCTGGTCACAGGGAGGTGGCCAGTACCCCCAGAGTGGACCTGCTGTGGGGTGTAGGTAGAACTGCATAGGGTACCACTTCATTGGGTACCACCCCATCGGGTACCATCCCATCAGATACCACCTCATTGGGTACCACCCCATCAGATACCACCCCATCAGGTACCACCCCATCAGGTACCACCCCGTCAGCGCAGTCCACACAGGCAGCGGGAACCTGGTGCTCTGGGCTCTGGCTCCTAGTCTTGCTGCACTGATCACTGCTGGGGACCAGTGTAAGGTGCCATATCAACCATTCATGTTTTCCACTGGCTCATATTTTTTTTTTTTAAAGGAAGAAATATTTCTCTTTATGGTAAAGATAAATAAGGAAAAAGCAAAGCTGAAGCCTGTTAAAGTCATCTTCCCCTGGCTGTTAATCACAGTCGCTCATCAGAGCCTCCAGGTCAAGGACCATCACAGAAATGAGGGCTGTCAGTGTTGACTTCCTTGTCTGAGCCTGGCTGCCACCCATCAGCTGTCCCCAAAAATACCCATTTGTAGGACAAAGGAGGGACAGGCAAGGGACAAGGGACAGGCAAGGGACAAGGGACAGGCAGGCAGTGCAGGCAGCTTGCAGCCCTCCCGCCAGCCCCACTGCACACTGTGCATGGGGCTGCACCCTAAACCAGGCTGAGGAAGCCCCAGATCCACCTGGAATACTCTTGTAATGCTGGATAAACATTACTTAAAATCACAGTTCCAGCCACTGGTGGTTATCCCATCGTTTTCCTCAGCACTGATATTAAAATGCCTGGGCAGAGCAGCGTGACAGACAAAGGGAAACTCCGGGAGATGTTATGAGAAATGACAACCTCATCCCTTTAGATGAAGTCACAGGTCACCATTTTTTCCTCCTAATTTCCACAGCTTAAAAATAATAATAATAAAAAATTGCAGTCCCCTTGTTCCTTCTGGTTAAAAGTCATAAGAAAAGTAAATTAACAGCATCAAAGATTAAAAAAAAAAAAGCCCTACATAAAAGCGATTGGTCCATTTGAAGACAGGCTGGAGCCTTGGGAAGAGAGCCAAGGTCCTGATTCAGCAGGGCTGGCCGCCTTAAACATCGGGGTTGTTCCTTTGAAGAAAATCATTGAAGTCAATGGACTCACTTAAGTGTTCGAAATTAGACGGATGATTAAGCCCCTTGCTGAACGGAGGCCTCAAAAGTTAAATTACCTTATAAGCAGGGCAGTAAAGCAGCTTCCAGGACGGGCAGTTCTCCCTTCCTCGCAGCAGAAATCCCCGCTCCATGGTCGGGGCGGTCGCTGCGGGGGGTTACACCCCAGAAAAATGTCATCTCTTTTCACCTTTTTTTTTTTACCGTTTGCTCCCCGATTGACTCACTTTGGAACCAATTTTATTATCAGCTTCCGTTCAGTCCCGCATTATCTTCATCAGGAGCAATTTTAAGATGAATTATCTCACCTCTAAGTGTGGTCACTCCTGTTCCCCAGCGGTGGACATCTGTGTAAGAGCTGCCAGAGACCTGTCGGGGGGAAATTGGAAAGATACATTGCAATGATTGTATAAGATAAGATCATAGAATCATAGAATGGTTTGGATTGGAAGGGAC
>NW_010310672.1:5353-13427 GCF_000700745.2 Antrostomus carolinensis
TGTCTCACCACCCTCACAGTGAAGAACTTCTTCCTAATATCTCATCTAAACCTCCCCTCTTTCAGCTTAAACCCATTTCCCCTTGTTTTGTCATTAACTGCCCTTATGAAAAGTCCTTCCCCAGCTTTCTTGTAGGTCCCTTCAGGTACTGGGAGGCCGCTATAAGATCTCCCTGGAGCCTTCTCTTCTCCAGGCTGAACAGCCCCAACTCTCTCAGCCTGTCCTCACAGCAGAGCTGCTCCAGCCCTCGCATCATCCTGGTGGCCTCCTCTGGACTTGTTCTAAATGGTCCATGTCTTTCTTATGTTGGGGGCTCCAGAACTGGACGCAGTATTCCAGGTGGGGCCTTACAAGAGCAGAGTAGAGGGGCAGAATCACTTCCCTCGACCTGCTGGCCACACTGCTCTTGATGCATTGCAATGATGATTGTTTAAGGTGCATTGCAATGATTGTTTAAGGTGCGTTGCAATGGTTGTTTACCGAGGGGTTTAATAAAATCAGCTTCATGCCTAAGTAGGAGAGAAGGAGCAGGAGTAGGTTCCTGCGAGCTCTATTATTTGAACCGGGAAACATCTATCAGAGTCTCAAACAAAAGGAGACAAAGAATATATTGCGCTGGGTGTTTCTTCTCCAGATTGATTTATCACTGTCACGTCTGTTCCTTCCTTCCCTCTGCATTCCTGGCTCTCGGTAACACGGTAATATCTTTTATTACAGTACATGATACAATGCAGTCTATCGCTGCCAATATTGGTATTCCAAGACCAAACTTCTTTATTCAGACCCAATACTGGCAAGACTCTTTTGCAATCAAGGAGATCTCCTGCTTGAGTTAGTGTTGAGTCAGAGCTGTGCAGAGACACCCGCACTTTGTCCACCGCAGTGAGCTTCAGGAAAAGGAAAAAACCCCAAACCCTGTGTCCTTTAAAAGGTCCTAACCCGAGGATAAAGACCCAGCCAGGCGGCCGTGCGCAGTCTGCAGCAGACCTCAAAAAGGAAGAGGAAATTGCAATATTTCTACTGAAAATAGGTTTTCAGGGGCCATGTGGGGCTGGTTCCTGGAAACTGATCTGGAGGTTTTTGGGGTTTTTTTTTTCTGCTTCCCATTGCTGCTGTCAGAGTTGTGTGGGGGCTGGCGGAGGTGATGACTCTGGGGACACCTCGCTCCAGGGAGCAGAGCCAGGTGGCATCGCTGCTGCACAAACCTGCCCTTGGTCCCGGGCTGTGCTCTGGGCTGTGGTTAGCCCCAAATTAGACACTCCAGCCTTTGAATTTACTGAGTAACACCAGACTGGGCAGCGCTTCCTTGAAGCACCCACACAGGGAGTGATGTGTCGGTCTGCAGCGATCAGGCAGCCAGGCCTGGAGAGCGAGGAAAGCTTTCTGTGCCAGGCTCAGATAAACCCTCTGACATCCATTAACGCTGTCACTAAGAGCTGAAGCCCAGAGAAGTCAGGGATTGAATCGGTTTGGATCCTCAGCGAGTGTCCGACGCTCCCAGCAGCCAGTTATGCTGCTCATCCCCATGTCTGATGGCCTGTTGCTGTACCAACGAAACCACAACCACGAAAAAACCCCTCCTGAGGAGAAAAACAAGTGGAAAAGGCACAACAGATAGAGAGGAGATGGGTCCCTGTGTCTAATTCCTCGTGTCTGGGTATTTAAGATCGCAGTCTGCTCAGCAGGCTTCCAAGCTTACACCGCAGGGTTTGAGCATCCGTTGTTTTGAAATATTTACTTTTACTTCTTTTTACTTGAAAAGCCTAAGTTGATATTTGTGAACATGTTGTACCACAGCTTCCTGGGAAAGTGATGTTTCCCTGGTGTACCAGGACAACAAGAGCAGAAGAATCACAGATTGTTCTACACTGGAGTCTGAGTACAGAGACCTTCTCTGCTGCTTTGTTCCCAAATACCATCTACAGCTTCCCCAGTGCCAGAGCCACTCATTAGTTACAATAGCTGGTGACTGGAGCGGTGGGTGCCCAGGGGCAAGAGTTCGGGGGTTTCTATTTAAAGCCTGCATACCCTTCTGAAGTCATCATGGATGGTAGATGGCCAGGAAGCCTGTCGATGAGGAAGGACTGGCCGGTCACGCAGTAATTCATTGCCACAAAGCAGTGTAGTAGCCAAAGGTATTAAAGAGTTTCCAGAAGGGATTAGATGCCTTCTTTGAAGGCAGGTCCAACAGGAGTTATTAAGCAACTCCAGAAATATAAACCATGGCCTGGCAGAATGTAGGAGGATACACAAGGGATAAAATCACTCTGTACATGACTTATTTCTTGTGCTCTTCCGTGAGAAACCACATCTGGCTCTGGCTGGGAACACCACACTGCTCGAGAGAGTCAGAGAATCATTTGGTTGGAAAAGACCTTTGAGATCATCAAGTCCAACTGTACCTGTCCACTGCTAAACCAGATCTCTGAGCACCTCATCTCCCCAGCTTCTAAATCCCTCCAGGGATGGAGACTCCACCACCTCCCTGGACAGCCCGTTCCAGTGTCTGAGAACCCTTTCAGTGAAGAAATTCTTCCCGATATTCAATCTGAACCTCCCTTGGTGCAAGTTGAGGCCAGTTCAGTCGGACCCTGTGCTTTTCTTTAATGGCCATAACATCAACAGAGGGTTTTTCACAGGGGTGCAGGTGGCTGGGGTAGGGGGGAGAAGGGAGCAGGAGGATGGGTGGCTGCAGGTGGGCGAGAGCGGCTGGGGAGGCGGCAGCAGCGTGTCCCTGCTCACCCTGCCCAGGCTCAAAGCGCAGCCTGGTCGCTGCCTCTCCAGGTCTCATCAGCTTTACTGGTTGGACACTGGGAGGGCTCTGGTGTGCTGCTGTGAGAGCAGGGGGTAACATTTTATAGCAACATCAGGGAAGGGGGGGACAGAGGAAAAAGGTTCTCGAATGTCAACAAAAGAGGCGGCAGCAGCGTGTCCCTGCTCACCCTGCCCAGGCTCAAAGCGCAGCCTGGTCGCTGCCTCTCCAGGTCTCATCAGCTTTACTGGTTGGACACTGGGAGGGCTCTGGTGTGCTGCTGTGAGAGCAGGGGGTAACATTTTATAGCAACATCAGGGAAGGGGGGGACAGAGGAAAAAGGTTCTCGAATGTCAACAAAAAAATTATCCCGTGCAAATAAACAGAGTGGATGGATTATCCGGCGCTGTTTGCGCAGGGGATTGCTGGAATGCCTGCCCGCTGCCGGCGCCCCCCGGAGCTGTCGGGAGCCCGGGGTTGTTTTCCAGGGGGGCTGGCTTCAGCCTGCACTGCTCTTTGCCTTGGGCTTGTGGAGAAATCTGCCTCCAGATGGTTTTCCCAGGCTGCAGTCTGGTTGATGCACTGTGGCCACGTGCTAAAGCAACTGGGGATGTTTCCATCCTTCACGCTGTGCACATACCCACGAGCACCTTCTCCTACCTGCTCTGTGGGTGGGTGACCAGCACAACACAGACCTCCAGTCTCCCCGCTTCCCTGCCTCCTGTCTTTGGCCTTCCCTGAATCCCTTCTCTATGAATCAAAGCTTAGATCAGAGCAAGATCTAGCCAGGATGCACAAAACGTGCAAAAGATAAACCCAAATGTAATCCATGTACTCTTCCACCAGAGGATCTCCAAGCACTTTCCAGACAGTCATTAATCACTGAATTAATCAGGCAGGGTTTGGTGGTGATGCCCATGGTTTAGCTGGAGGGCACGTCAGACCCCACAGATCAGAAAGGTCCAGCCTTTGTGTTTGAGGAGCATTTTGGGATGGCAGGATGCCTGGGGTGGTGTGGGAGAGCTGGAGCTCTGCATGGTGCACCAGGGAGATGCCTCGCTGTGACTCCACCATCTGGTCTCAGCCATCCCTTTCCTGGCCAGACCTTCCACTTCTCCTCCTTGCAGAAGGCACTTCACACCATGCAGCCATCTCCCCAGCAATGAAAACTTGCCTCTGTGTGTGTGCATCATCCTTCCACCCCTCCATGGCCACTTTGTACCGAGCGGGATGGAAATCTGTCCTTGAGCTTAAGGCTGGATTTGAGCTGGGTTTAGGCTCTGGGTTGAATCCTGACCTGAGCTTTGGCAGGTGGAGGACGAACATGTATGGTTGGGTCCATCTCTGGCTGCAGCTGACGAGTGTTTTATGGGCAGGAGAGAGACCCCCTGTTCCTGTTTCTGATGAGAGCCACCCCAAGCCAGCAGCACAGGCACACCCAGAGACACAGGTGCAGGCACACGAGCTGACAGCTCCCCAGTGTGTGGTAGAAGAGCCTGTACATGGGAGGGAAGAGCAGATCTCCTGGAGTCCTTGGCTTTAATACCCTCTGGATTTATTATCTAGAAACGACACATTTGTGGGAGCCCAAAGACACAGAGGCGACAAGTGAAGGGCGAGCAGATGCAGGTCCGTGCTCCATCGGTACGGCCAGGAACGCGCAGGGCAGAGCTGTGGTACCATCAGCCTGGAGAACACCAGGAAAGCAGCCCCAGCTCAGTTGTTTTTCGTGACATCATGGCCTCCTCTGGCTTTTTTCACAGTTTCCTTCTGTTGTATTTAATAGACTTAATGGATCACACAGCACTGTAACAACAACAGACCTTCAATGTTTTTATTAAAGCCATCTACAAAAATCCCTCTGTGCTCCAGCTTTCCTGCAGGGTGACTTCTGCTGAGATGCTCTTTCCATTAAGGACAATTGCAGAGAATAAAGAGGGAACGAACAAACAAATGGAAAAAGAGAAGGGGGGGAGCGGTGGAGCCGAGTGAGCTGCTAGTGGGAAGGGGGGGTGAAGTGAGGCTGGCCCACACCTTCAGCCATGTCCCACTGCCCACGTTTGACTGGGACTCCAGTTAGACAGCCCAGCACGTGGGGCAGTGCCAGGTCCTCCTGGCAAAGCAGAATCGATTTCATTAGCTGTGATGTCAGAACCGCTGGCTCTGGCCTCCCAGCGAGATCACAGGAGGGAAATGCCATTTTTATCCTTGTCAGGTGTGACTTATTCGCTGGATCCATTAGGGCTGTAAGCGATGCTGAGGGAAGAAGCTTTTCCCCGCTCGGGAGCAGCCTGGTGTTTGCCTCGCCGTGTGATGTGTGTCACCACCCAGCCAGGGCTGTCTTACTGCTTATTAAACATTGATGTCTGCAGTGCTGCAGAGCAGGTTGCCGAGCCGCTGTGCTGGGTACTGCACAGAAATAACAGGAGCAATAGTCGTTGTTTCGCAGGTGGTTGTTACCTCCCTTGGCTCACGTGCTGGGGTGGAGTGTGAGCTCCAGGAGAAGCATCTCTCCAGCCCCCAGTGATGCAGCATCAGCCTGGGACCTGCTGTTACAGCAACACTGTGTCAGAAGGAGAGCGGGGGCTTTGTTTCTGTCACTGCAGGGTCGTTCCTGGGCACAGCAGTGCCCGGAGCAGCCCCAGGGGCAGTTTGGGAAGCTGGGTCACTGATCAGGTACCACCAGAGCGAGATGGGAGATGTGCAGTGCCACAGTCACTCCTGCTGCTCGGGTTGATGGTGGAGCTGGGGTGGAGGAACCCCCACACCCCAAAACCTGCGGGTTGAGCTGTGAACAGGGACAGGATCAGACCAGGCAAGAAATAAGGAGCTACAGAGATTTCAGGGAAATTTGGCTTGGTTCTGTTCTGAAGATTTACCCATCTATAATTTATCTTCTCAGGTAAGAAGACCATTGAGATTTGTCTCTTGAGGTTCTTCCAGGGAAGTTGTACCATCCTTTTGTCCACCACTGCACATGCTGACCATGCAGCAGGGAAATGTCTCAGCCACAGAGATACCATTGAAGACCCCTCTGCACTGCGACATGGAGCATCACCAAGGAGATCTAACAGGCCAGAACAACAGGAGCCACATCCAGCCCTAGATCCAGATCCCCTGACGTGCAGCTGGGCTCTGGAGTGGCTGGAAGAGGCTTTGAGCCCATTCATGCTTGGTGCTTTCATACCAGCTTCTTTGGCACTCAGGCAGGAATCAGCCAGGGTTTGCCCAGCACACCACAGCCCAGATCCCCAGCTGATCCCCGAGCTGGTCCTTCTGCCCAGCTCAGAGGATGCTCTGAGGCCGGGCTGGGCAGGAGCTGTGGTCCACAGCAAGAGATGTACCTGGCAGCTTTATGCCCTTCGCATCTCTGCTCCATTTGCTGGAAGACCCTCAGCTTTCCTTCTGCTTCTTTGATCCTTTTTAAGCGATACCTGGGCATTTAATTCTGTGAACGCTCAGAGTTTAAAGAGATCTGGAAAAGCACTTCAGTTTCTGCAGGACCTTGGGGCTTCTCATCTGGCTGCAGCTGTCATCATGCTCCTGCCCACTGTCCCAGCATTCACAAAACCATCTCCTGCAGGCCTGAGGTAGAGAAAGTAAGGGACAGAGAGGAATTCCTTTGAAGGGGAGATTTCAGTTTTTCACTGCAGCTTTGAACCTTCCTCCCAATTCCCAGGGAACCTGACCCAACCAGTCCCATCAGTCAGCACCCACAGCTCCAGCTCTCAACTTTACTCTTCCATCCGTACCATGATGATGGATTAAATCTTTCAATCTTGCAGGTATTTTGGTTTTGAGAGCAGCCTGGTCAACCAAGGTCCACCATGGGACATCAGATGTCATGGCCTTTGTTGTGGCAGGAAGGGAACTGCACAAACACCAGGGGTAAATCAATGCCTGACGAGCTGGTCCTTCGTTGGCCCTGGAGCTGTCAGAGGCACCTACTACACTGGCAGGGGAGATCATGAAGGACAGAGCAGTGCTGAGCAGGAGCAGCTCTGTGCCATCCCAGGTGGCTGAGGGACACTTCTCAGAGCCCAGGCTTGAAGCACATGTTGCAGGTTGGTGTCTGGGTTTTATTCTCCCAAGGACTCTCTTTCCATCTCGTCCCCTTGTGTCCGTGCCCCTCTTTGTGCATGAGCTCTCAGGTGCCACGGAGCTCTTCTCGAAGGCTTGGCAGACTGGGGTAACACTCTCTGATTTATGCCACTCTGACATAAAACACCTAGAGAAGACCCTCCTACCTGCCCTGCCAGAGATGTTCTCTAAGCCCTAAATCAAAAGAGCCTGCTCCTTGCCTCCCCTTTTCCTCTAACAAATGGCAAAGCGTTTCCATTTGTCCGTAGCCAGCACGCTGTTCCCCGTAATGCGCTAAGCTTCCCGACATGATGTTTAGCACATGTTCCCCCCACCGCCCCTCTCTGCTCAAAGGCAGCCTTATAGTCTGCAAATGGGATGAAACCACCGCGCGGCCCCGCGTCTTGGCTCCTCTCCCGCCGTACTCTGCCGCTGCCAGAACCTCTGCTGCACCTTCCAAGTTATTATGTATGTTCAAAAGCCTGCCAGAAAGGCTAGGAGGATAAAAGCAAGCACAAAAAAACCCCCAAACCCTGAAAACCCTAATGCACGTGAAGGAGAAGCAGAGTCAGCGAGGCGTGTCCTCCATGGAGCGTTGCCCACAGCTCACCGTTGCGCAGCCTGCACGAGGTGGGTCTCCTCCTGCCTTTGCTTTCTGGGGAACAAAAGGCGTGCTTGCCCGGGGAGGAGAGATCCATCCCGCCGTGGGTTTGTCTGGGACGGCTGCCACCATCAACATACCCAAATCTTAGAGGGACCTGTCAGGGCAGGATGGGAAACGTGGAGATGTAGGCTCGGCCCCTGCCCAGACACCCGGAGCCTTATCTTGGTGATCAGAAGATGGTTCAGAAGAGTTAATGAGTGCAGATACAAAGAGCTGTGGTTGTCTGTGTAAACGGGGAACCGCAGCCGCCAGAAAGGATCAAAGGTGGGATATTCACCCAAAGCCACAGACCTTCACCACTCCCACTGAAGGAAAACTCTGGTGCTGGCATCAGGCTGTTTGCAAGTGCCCAGGGCAGCTCCCAAGGAGGTGGAAGAAACCAACGTGTCCCATCACCCTCCCATCTCCTCTGGGTGGTTATTGAGATGGCAGCAGTGCTAGCCGCTGTCTCCAGCACTGGAGCAGAGTGCTTGGGTGGCAGAGCAGAGCAGAGCACAAGGGAGAGGAGGTAACGAGGGGTCTGCACGTGTCTGCAGCTGGTTCAGCCCCTGGAGAGGAGAGGAGAGGAGAGGAGAGGA
>NW_010310672.1:13508-13786 GCF_000700745.2 Antrostomus carolinensis
GAAGGCTGCAAGGAAGAGGACATGTGGAGAGAGGAGGTGACCAGTCAACAAAGAGTGTCCATGCTTCTGCCGCTGTGACCAGCCCTCTGAAAATGCCTGACTGGTGTTTCCCCTCCCAGGAGAGGCCGGGTGCTCATCAGGGAGCTCCTCTCCCACTCTCACAGCCCAGGGAACAGGGGATATCTCTGCCCATATTGGCCCCTCTCTCTCCTTTCGTTTCTTCTCTCCATCCTTTCCAGTGCTTACCACAACAGACCAGTAAGTCAGGAAGCAGTACT
>NW_010310672.1:13865-21551 GCF_000700745.2 Antrostomus carolinensis
GGACGGGAGGAGCCCGACCGATGCTCCTGCTGCAGCTGCCATTGATCCCCGGCCACCCCTCGCCTGAGGTCTTGGACTTCTCCCAGTGACCTGGAGCTGTTTGCCATGTTCCTGCAGAAGACCCAGATTTTAATGCCAACTGAGCAGCTGTATAAATGTTTCGTGACATTTCGGAGACCGAATAGATCACGCTGTTCAAACCTCTCCTTTCAGAGAGCATTCAAATAATACCTTTTCAGTTTAAGGGAACTTTATTTTCTTTAAAGATTTTATGATAATTTCCAGCAGAGGCCATCAGAACCAACCTGCTTCAGTCCTCCCCATCCCAGGATATCCCGCAGGCCAGCGCTCCCTTTGTCTCCGCAGGGTGTTCTCCATCATACCCACACTCCTCTGCATTCAGAGCTTCCCTGGGTCTTCAAAATCTTGCCAATATCGAAGCAGCTATTCTGGTTATTAAGCAGCCCTTTCTGAATGCACAGAAGCCTCCACAGTGTCCGCCTGTCCCACTGTCTCTGGGCCACAAAAAA
The DNA here is from genome assembly GCF_000700745.2 of Antrostomus carolinensis. Classification (NCBI taxonomy): domain Eukaryota; kingdom Metazoa; phylum Chordata; class Aves; order Caprimulgiformes; family Caprimulgidae; genus Antrostomus; species Antrostomus carolinensis. The sequence goes on from NW_010310672.1 coordinate 14,396, forward strand.
TAAAAAATAAAGGCTAAGAGCATAATTGAATTTTTAATTGGCACGAACTGCAAAACTTCTGTGCTGAGATTACGCCGTCTTATTTAACGAGAGTATTCCCTTGGCCTCAAAGTTTAAGGGAAAGACCTCAGACATCTAATGAGCTTCACAAAAGGCCTACAAGTGAATAGCACTGGGCTCAGCTATGTCAACTGGAAAAATTAACTATGGAATCAAGTCTTCTGCATTAAAAAAAAATGGTTTGAGGTCTAGAGATGGTCGCACAGTCCCAGGGAGAACCAACCGAGGTGATACCTGTGTGAAAGGGGATGTACCCCAACCACCAGAAGGCTCCTGATGGAGATGACCTCCTGGCTCTCACTGTTCCCAAGGAGCAATCAGGCTTCTGAGAAAGCCCCTAAAACAGTGTCCTGAAGGCAACTGGGTCACCTCACCCAGCTCAAGCCCTGTCAAGGTCCAGGCATGGAGATGGCAGATTGTCCTTGTGTGCTGTGAGGCTTTTCATTCCTGTGACTTGTTCTCATGTTGAGGACTCTGCAGTGTCATCATCGTCATGTTGTGATGGACTCTGTCATGATCATCTCCTCATTTGGGATGGAGCCCAGTGCTGGAGGTCTCCCGCAGACGCTAACTCCCTCCCCTCCTTCCTCACCACCTTTCCTCAGCAACACCTTCTGCACGTTCACTTTGTCTGCAGCGTCTCAGAGCTTTCCCCGAGGAGAGGACACAGTGATCCTCTCTCTTGCAAGACATCACATCGTGTCCTGGTGAGGAATAATTCTTCAAATCACTCTCTTCAGGTGTGGGCGTGCACTGACCTGCCAGCCTTTGCTAGCAGTTTGGGATTTGGCACAGGGGTGTTCCCAAGGCGGGGATGGGAGAGGATCTGGGCTCAGACCAGAATCACCTGGACTGGAAAAGCCCTTTAAGCTCATCGAGTCCAACCATGAACCCAACACTGACCAGTCCCCTATGACTAACCCATGTCCCTCAGCACTGTGTCTACACGACTCTTCAATCCCTCCAGGGATGGGGACTCCACCACTGCCCTGGGCAACCCCTTCCAATGCCTCAGAACCCTTTCAGCAAAGAAATTCTTCCTCACATCCCATCTCAACTGCCCTGGCCACAACTGGAGCCCATTTCCTCTTGTCCTGTCCCTTGGGTCTTGGTTGAACAGACCCACCCCCACCTCTCTCCACCCTCCTCCAAGGGACTTGCACAGAGCCACAAGGTCTCCCCTCAGCCTCCTTTTCTCCAGGCTCAACACCCCCACTTCCCTCAGCCACAAGGGAACTCAGCACACTTGTGCTCCAGACCCTTCCCCAGCTCCGTTCCCTTCTCTGGACACGCTCCAGCACCTCCATGTCCTTCTTGGAGTGAGGAGCCCAACACTGAACCCAGCACTCCAGCTGCGGCCTCACCAGTGCCCAGGACAGGGGGAAGAGAACTCACTGCTCTGGAGGGAACGTGGCTGCTGGTGAGAAAGCTGGAGAGGTGTCCTGCCAACTGCAATAGTCAGTCTGTCTGTCAGCTCTGTTAACACGAGATATCACCCTCACACAGGGTCTGGGTTAAAGGCAAACACCCCTTCTGCTCTGTCCTGCACAGTAAATTCCAATTAATGAGCAAATATCACTCAAACATGAGCCTTCCTTTGTTTAGAAACATCAATATATCACTGCTGATAAGTATTTAAAAACAAATAAACAGTGTCTGCTATTTGCATAAGACCTACAAATGAAGTGCACTCTGTGCAGTCGTAAAAGAGGCACAAATTGATCAGAATTTCCTTCCAGAGCGGTGCAGACATGGAGACTGATGTTGCTGAAGCACACGGCTGAATGAAGAGGGCTTTCTGCAAACCAGCGTGGGTCGTGCCTCCCTTCTGGCAGACACTGGCTGGTTCTTTACCCTGGATCCTCACAGTTCATTTTTTAAACCTCACGAGCGACTTATCTTTCAGTATCTTTCTTTGGAGACTCTCATACATCACAGCTAATTCTAGGTTGCCACCACTCAGAGAGGATTTTGCAGCTCAAGCCTGGTGTTACGGTCTGGTGAATGGCATGAAGAGAATGGCCAAGTCTTGGGTGGCATTTATCTTATATACAAAGAGAGTTTGCTTTAAAAAAAAGAAGAAAAACGCAGGGTTTGGATGGCTGAAGCTGAGTTGAGGGCCCACAAGACAAGTCTACAAAATCCTACGAGGGGAAGAAAAAACCCCAACACTTGGTTCTTCGCCCATGGTCTGGGAGCAGAGGGGTTCCTCAGTGAGGGACATTACAGGAGTCACAAGACTCCTGCTGTGATGTGGAAAATGATGCAGAAGGTGTATTGGAAAGATGAAGGCGTCTTTTTTCCAGTGGTGTGGGCATCACATGGGTCTGAATCCTGATGGTGAAGCTGGAATGAAGCTGTGCTGGGAATGGGGAAGAGCAAAAAAACCATAAACGCCTAAAACCCCAAATCCAATTCCAGAGGTTTTCCCACCAAATCCTCAATCAAAGGGAAAACCAAACCAGACCTGACCCAGAGCCCCAGCCCCCAACACCAGCACCTCCCAGACTCTCTCCTGCTGGGGACAGTCCTGGGTGGCCACAGTGAGGTTTGGTCCTGGAGACAAGTGGTGTTCAGCCCCCCGAGAGGCCTGGCAGGGATGGGCAGAGCTCCCACCACTGCAGCCCAGGGGGAGGTAACAGCCAGAGACATAATTTGTGCCCAAAAGGTAAAAACTTGCCCTCTAAACCCAGGGTGATGGTCAGCCAGCTCATGGCCAGTGAGAGCAAACCTCATCGCCCAGTGGAGTCCCCATCCCTGGAGGGATTGAAGAGTCGTGTAGACATAGTGCTGAGGGACATGGGTTAGTCATAGGGGACTGGTCAGTGTTGGGCTCATGGTTGGACTCGATGAGCTTAAAGGGCTTTGTCAACCCAGGCAATTCTGGGATTCTGTGTTTTCATCTATTTCTCCATGTCCAAGGGCACTGGGTGGCCAGTGCAGCGTTCAGTGAGACACCAGAAGCCAACTGTGCTTGGTAAAAGGCTCTCAAACAGCCTGTTATTCCCTGAGCTTTCCGTATATTCTACATTATAAATAATTCTGTCCTCATGTTGAGCTGAATTCTGAGCTATTCACTTATTTAACTTCTTGTGAGATCGGTCCTGGTGCCTTGCTGGTACCGGCAAGGGCTGATGCACCTTTCAACTCCCTGGGCAGGCTGATTCTACAGCCTGAGCTCTCAGTCATGTCCTCCAGCTGAGGTATTTCTGCTTCAAAGGTTGAAGTTAAAGAGATAAAGATAACCTGGAGATTTTTTGGGTCTGAAAACTGAGACATTTGTTGCACTGGAAAAAGTCTCAGAATAGGATTCTGGAGCGTTGCAGCTCAGCCCGCTCAGTCCAGGCACCACTAATGGATGTTCCAGTTTTCAGTGTGGGCAAGAACCAACGAGCACATTTTAAGAAAATGAGATTGTTAATTATAGATGACTGTCACAGAACTTTGAGACTTGCAAACTCCAGCAGGTTCCTGTGAGTGTGCTGTCCCAGGGGTTAGCTCTCTGGGCATTGCAGCATCCCTAAAGCCAGCCAGGTTTTTCTCCTGTTGACCTCTCCCCATCACCTCTGCTGGTGTCAGATCCCAGCCTTTCTGCACCTGATCCTGGTGCTGTCACTCCCCAACTTGCCTCTGTGGAGGAAAACCCTGACTCTACCACTCAAGGGAGGTCATAACTCTAAATGACATTTTATCTAAGCAGCATTAGAGTTGATAACAGTCCTAATCCATCTCTTTGGTGCTTAACTTCCAGCATCTAACTCCCTTAAAATTCCCTTAAAGCCACTGACAGTCATGGAGCTGATGCCATCTTCCCATTGTCTGACCACAGCAAAGACTTAAAAGCTGCTGTTCTCTAACATTTCAGGAAAAAAAGAGAACATTTTTAATAGCAAGATGATAAAGCTTCCAGGTTTCAAAGTCAGGAGACACGAATGATTTCTTTTCCTAAACAATTAAACCCCATGAAAATGCAATATTTCCTTCAGAAGCAAGAGCTGCCTCTTAGACAAAAGGAGGACAGAGCACGACACGTGCTCCAAATTAACCAGCGGTGATCAGAGCTGCCAAGAGGCAGAACACGCGCTGTACGTCTGCAGAGAGGGTTTGCACTCACTCCCGTTGTGTTTACAACAGCTCTGGAGATGCTGCCGCTGGAAGCACAGGGTCAGGCAAAGGGAGGCAGCACGAGGTGGTTTTGCTGGCCAGGATGCCACTGCTGTGGAAGGAAAATCCCAATTTGTACAAGTTGTGACTTTCTACCAGTCAGCCCATTGGCACAGGCTGGGACAGAGAGGGGCGCAAATTATTAATGATGATTTTGAATTCCTGCTCTCTCCCTGTGCCCCCACCAGGGATGCTGGCAGAGAATGCCCAGAGGGAAGGTGGGAGCAGGGAGGTTTGTCCCCTGACACCCGTCAGCCTGGCAGCATCACCCTGTGCCCACCGGCCGGATCTCACCTCCGAGCCCTCAGCTGCATTTCTCTGGGGGATGGTCACACCGAGAGAGGACCCGGCTGTGTGGGGAACCCAACCTGTGAGAGAAAGGGGTGAGTTTCCCTTCTCCATCCTCAGGGCAATAGCGGTTCCCCCAGCGTGTGCTCAGGGCTTTAATTTTCTCCGTGCGGGTGAGTGGTCCGAGCAGAAAGACGGGACCCCCAGGCTCTTTTTGCCCTCACCACGGCAGAGCAGGAGAGGCAGAGATCACAGACCTCACCTCCCCACCTCGGGAGCTGCTCCCTGCAGAGATGCTCTCCAAGTGACTGTAAGGGAGACCAAGCTCTGGCAGAGATGCCCAGCTGGGATGAACTGGGCAGAAGCACAGATTTTCCCGTTCATTCACAGGTTGTATCGAGAGCCCTGCTAGCGGGCTGCCTGGTCTCGGCGATTTCTGGTGGAATAGAGCAAAAGGCTGTTTCTAGGCAGGAACGTCAGCACTGAGCATCCCCCAGGATGGGCAGCCCCTTCCCAAAGAAGGGCTGAGGAAGCAGAAGGGGATGTCGGAGGTCTCCAACCCAGGGCCTGGGGGCACCAAGGCGAGTGCTGAGAGACCCCAAACACAGCGCGAGGACATGGATGGGGTCAGAGGCTCAACACGACGGAACTGCCTGAGCCCTTCAGCAGCAAGGGTTTGGTTTGCTCATCAAATGAGCAGCAACCACGAAGGGGAAGGTGCCTCAGTCCCCTCCCAGTGCCCTGCAACCACTGCTTCAAGCTGCCCTTTCTGTCTGCTTGGTCCATCAAACCCCCTGGAGAAGATCCCACCAGGCTGGGCGATGCCGGATGGGGCAGGGATGATGGGCAGGGCTGCTCCACATCCTGAGGAACCCGCACAGCTCACGCTGAGCTGATGAGGACAAAACCTGTTGCCTGCGATCCAGACTTACATCTGCAGGCTGTGATGGATGTAAAGCGTTTAAGTCAGAACACAGCAGCCGCAGCATAGTGAGCCAGCCGAGCACTCTTCAATCCACTTCATTGATTTATTCCCTTCACTCCTGGCCCTAATGCTCCTCTCAGCTCTACGTGGCTCAATGCAGCACAAATTAACAGAGCCCACAAAAGCCCTCTGAAGCCATTCCCCTGATTAACAGGTCTGTAGTGCTGAAAGATATCTTCATTTTAATAACCTGGCACTAAATGGATTACAGCCATGGAACTGAATTCTCGTCATTCCCCTGAGGGAGAAATGGCACATATTTTTAAATGCTGTTGGAATTGCCAAAGATGGGGACAAATGACTCAACTAAGAATCAAAAAGGGGGAAGGAGAAAGTTGGGGAAGGAAGGGCAAAGCTACAGGGACTCGCTGGAGACTGGGCTGAGGCTGGGTGGTGCTGGTGGTGCTTGGTGATGGACTTGCCTGCCAGGTGAGCACGTGCTGCCCGTGTGTGGTAGTTTGGTTGCCAGGATGTCATTCCTGTGAAAGGAAAATCCCAATTTGTACAAGTTGTGACTTTCTACCAGGGCAGGGCAATCCCCAGTATCTGCTGGGCTGAGCTCTGCTGTGGGGTTGGCTTGGGGACACACATTTCTCTTGGTGCAGCCCCAGGAGGTTGCCCAAGGAAGTTGTGGATGGCCCCTCCCTGGAAGGGTTTAAGACCAGGCTGGATGAGGCTTTGAGCAACCTGGTCTAGTGGAAGGTGTCCCTGCTGCTGGCAGGGGGCTTGGAACTAGATGAGCTTTAAGGTCCCTTCCAATCCAAACCATTCTATGATTCTATGACTTGCACTTTTGAAGCACCATTGGAGTTTGCACCTTCTTTCTGGCCGTGGAGAAGCCGCCTCTGCTGCAGGGAACCTCGGGGTTCTTGCGTTTCACCCGAAGTCCCTCTGAGCAGTGAGCACCAGTCCTGCCCGCGGATGCCCCAGCTCTCACCCACAGATCTGATCATCACCTTGAATACAAGCCAGGCTGTGAGCAGAGGAGAAGGGAGGGCAGCAGAATGAGGCAGGGAGCAAGTGTCCAGTTCCCAGGTCATCACAAAACTCCATTTTCAGCCTTTCATCAGGACTAAAACCCCAAGAAGCACCAGGATTCGTTCAGGATGAAACTCTCCCTGCGCAGAAGATCTGGGTGTTATTCAGAGAGCTGGAAGCTGGGCTTAGCCTGCTTACTGGCCTGCCAAGCTCTTGACCCTTGGATTTAATGGCTTATTGGGCCTGGCTGAACCTCCCACGTCTCCAGGAATATGTACAGGCTGGTTTGTGCTTCAGAGGAAGGATGAGGATAGCGAGTGACTCTTCCTCCCAGCTGGCTGATGCTGCTGGGATTGGGGCAGCCCCTCTGGCCATGCTGGCTGCTGCTGTTCTTGCCTCCGTGGCCACATAGTCACCCCAGATAACCTGTGGCCAACAGAAAGGGAGGGAAAGCCCCGGAGTGAGATAAAGGCAGACAGATTATAAGGAGTTTATGCTTTTGCCAAATTAAAGTCTTGCAGGAGAGACAGGTTTACACTGGCAAAGAATTAATGGTTTGATGTAGCACAAGGGGACAGCGAGAGCAGAGGAGGACCATCTATCAGCGTGCACTGATGGCATAGAGGGAAGGGACGTGGGCATCAATCAGGTCCTGTGCAGGAAAGAGGCGGGATGGATGAC
>NW_010310672.1:21568-22988 GCF_000700745.2 Antrostomus carolinensis
GTTATCCCCACAGTGCACCAGAAGATGCAGAAAATGTGGCTGGGTGCTTCTAGATCTCATTTCAGCAAGAACATAGTGGGTATCTCCTGGCTGGATGAAAACTTCCCTGAACTTGGAAACTGCCAGGTCCAAGGAGAGGGGAAGGAGAGCATCTCTGTGTGTGTCCACGTGCCCTGGAAGGATGCTGTGCTGGCTGGGAAACCCATCCAAGGGGAGCGGGACCTGGGTGCTTCTCCTGGTGTGTAGCTGGGCCAGAGCTGGTTTATTTTCAGTAAGGGATTTGTTAGGAAAAGAACATTGATCACACACCGATGTTTTCAGTTGTCGCTGGAAGTTGAAGGACTTTGTGTTTTGCTGCTCTGCAAGTGCAAGATCTAGGGGGGGAGGCGAGGAATATTGCAATGGATCAGCTCCATGGGCATTGGGCTCTGCCAAGGGGCTGTTCCCTCTCCTGTCCCCCATGGCAGGAGATTCATGAGGGGCTCTTCCTCTCTTGCTCTCTGGCTTTCACCAGCTGATGCACTCCTGCTCTCTGGAGGCATCTCTGCCCAGGTCCCCCCTCTACAGTTTTAAAGGCCAAGAGCCCGAATGGCAGCGTCCCCAGGCAGAGGAGGTTTCTGTTCCCTTGGACAGTGGCTGGAGCAGGTGAGGGGACGCTCAGCCCAACGCTGCTGTGAACAGACCCTTCTGCAAAGGACCCTGACAGCGTGGCCATGACCTGGGCTCACGCTGGTGCCGACACATGGATCCATCCGGCACCTTCGCGTTGCTTTCCCTCCCTGCTGGGCTCTCCTGCCTCAGGCACTGCTTTGGAAACAGAGGCACTGTCCTGTGGGAGATAAAACAGAAGCCAGCCTCAAAACACAGGCTGCTCCGTGGGCTTAGACTCGTCCCTGGTTTGCAACTCTGGTTTTGAAGATTTTTGGGCCTGGTTTTATCTGGTTATTCTCCAGACCTCCCCAGAGCAGCCTCTTGTGCTGCTCTGCACTTCAAAGGGAAATGAGACCTTACACGTTTAATTGAAGCCAATTTCCTCCCTGTTGTCGGGTGAGCGAGGGGGGATTAATGGGGGCCAAGGCTCAGTCCTCCTGGGACACCCAAACATTTCATCACACAGGGCAACCCGGGAAGGGTGGAAAACACCCGATGGGGAGCTGGGGGTGACCGGGGCTGATGGGGAGCAGCTGAGATACATAAATCTCTCAAACCATCGAGAGCTGCTACCTGCCCTCCCTCTCCCCCCCGCCTTTATTTAAGCTGTGTTTTTTGAATGAAACCTGAAGCAATTAAACTCTCTTTCATGAGATGTCCTGCCTTCAACTTACCTCTTGCTTAGCAACATCACAGGGAAAGGAAGGACATGGGAGACTCCTGCAGCCTTGCACGGGGCTGGCTGGGACATGGCACAGCTCAGAGTTCG